>NW_006400228.1:638944-659411 GCF_000299155.1 Elephantulus edwardii | reverse complement strand
CTTTCATCATTTCTCGAAGTTCATAGAGTTTCCAGAGGCAAGTTATTTTAGATGTGGATGCCACTCCTGCTTCCAAGCTTGTTTTAATCGGGGAACTCCACCAAACACTGTCCAATATGGGTAACCATGGTCGCATTTGACACATCAGTGTCACAGTGCTTAGTGTCACAGCAACCTCTTACAGCAAATAGACAGACCAGTGCTATACCACTTAGAAGAATGTTTGACCCAAAACAATTAAAACCAGGCCCGAGAGCTGCAGATTAAAATCACCCACCTTTGGCTTGATAGCATCACTTTCTGTCCACTAGGGCAACAGAGCTCTCTCTATGTTCTTGTTGTTGTTAAGTGTCACTGACTCATAGACGACTCGTAGCGACCCTATAAAAGAAAGACCTGAACACTTTTTGTAGAACCCGTACTTGTGCCCAAATAACTGTTTAAATAGGAGGCCAAATAAAATCAACTCACACCCAATGGAGAGTAAACATTCCACCCTATGCCTCACCAGAACCAGAAAACAAACGTCTGTAGTATCCAGATGCTCCAAATGACTTCCCAAGCTGGATTCCTAGGTAAAGTTCCTATTCCAATTATCTCAACATAAAAAACCCCAAAAAGAAAAAAAATCCTCACCACTGGTCCAATAGGCAATAACATGATAGAGAAACTATTGAAATTGTCAATTATTCCATCTTGTTTGAATCTATGGTCAACATCCTTGGTACAAGCAGTCAGGAGACTGGGAAATATAGAGCACTAAAAAAGTCTGCTGTCAGCGATCTCTCCAAAGTTCCTGAAGACCAATGACATCAATTGAGAAACTAAAGAGCACCTAATTCAAGCCACAGTCTTTCCAATCACCTGCCATGCATCTGAGAGCTGCATAATGAATAATGGCGATAGGAGAAGAAGTGATACCTTGGAATTGTGGTGTTAGAGAAGAGTGCTGTGTGTTCTGTGGAGAGCCAAAAGAATGAGCAGACGTAACTTGGAGAATGTGCAAACAGAACATTCCCTGGCTGAAGAGATGGTGAAACTTTGTCTCCCATATTTTGGACATGTTGTTAGGAGAGGTTATTTCCTTGGAAGACATTTCCTTAGAAATGGACATCATGTTTGGGAAGGTAGAAACACCTACAAAGAGACGGACTGATACAGGATCTATGGCAATGGATTCAAATGTTTCAAGGATGATAAGGATGGTGCAGAACAGGACAGAGTTCAGCTATATTGTTCATAGAGTACTTAACTATAACAACCTTGTAGGTTAGGAAACCAGAGGCGTGGGGGAGCGGGACATCCAATCAAGTTAGAGGTTATACAAACAAGAAAGCTGTGTGATTATCTAAATCCAGATCTGTCTCAGAAAAAAGCCAATGGGAGGGTGTAAGCTGAGATGAAATTTGTTTTCTGATACGATTAACTAGGTTTTTAAAAGTCTGAATGAGTTTCAAAGATTAAAGGAGTCAACTTAATCCGGGGCTAGTAATTAGAGATAAAAACAAGCCACTGAAAACCAAAACCATCTCATGGCTGACGAGTTCATTCTCACTCGTGATGTGTCTAGATGTTGCAGAGGACAATTTCTCCATTGAATATCCTTAGATGTAACTTTTTGGTCGCTTTTTTAATATAAATTGTATATTTTATTTTATTTTAATGAACGCTTACAGAGACTTTGGATTTCAATTCATTCATTGTTGCACACTTTCCTCCCAGCCTACCCCCCATTCCCTTTTCTCTTTGAAAAGTAAAAAAAAAAATTTAATTTTTATACAATTTCCCCTCTCCCCCACCACTCAGTCCAGTCCACTGTGCAGGTTCATTCTGGACTGTTGTCATGACAATAATACCTAATCATATATTCCTCCTAAACAGTTCTACCCCTCATCTATTTCAATGCAGTATACATTATTTATCGCCTCTTAATTTCCCCCTCAACCACAATGTCAGTCCTTTTTTACAGTGACACTATGCAGGATTTGTCCTTTGATGATTGAGATATTTGACTCAGCATTACGTCCTTCAAGGTCACCCATTTTGTATAATATCTCATGAGTTCCTTGTTTTTTTAATGCAGCATAGTATTCAATTATATAAATATACCACAGCTTCTCTATCCATTCGGTTGTTGATGGGCACTTGGGTTGTTTTCAACTCTGCTAATCTGAACAAAGCTGTGACAAACATGGATGTGCCTATATTCGCTTGGGTGGCAGAGATGTAATTTCTATGGAAGCACAATTTAGAGCTTCCCCTCACCTGTGGCACCACTGGATAAGTTACAGCACCCACCTCAAGGTCAGTTATCAAATTAAAAGCATTTGTGCCACCCAGGGACCTGTAGTTCCTAAAAGAAGTAGAAAATGCAAGCCAACTGGGCTTCCGGGAATTTCTAGGTTCAGAGAAGAGAAATTCGAAAAGATACAAGAGACTCAAAGTATGGTTGGATTCAAAAAATCAACAAATCCCTAATATTTCATCCCAATCTTTCTCTTTGTTCGGATTTTCTGTGTATGGACCAAATTATCAAGAAAAATTTATTAGTCGTAGTCAAAGTAATTTCTGGAATCTACAGACTTACATCTTCATGGCTGCAAGACAAGGTATAAATAAAGTTTGTCACAAAAACTCTGAATTCTGCCTCTCTGTAGTAGATCTAGGGTCTAAAGTCATCACTCTTCCCTATACCCATAGCCTTTGCCACAGAATTATAGTGCCTCCTACAAAGAGATAGAGGGTACTTCTCTGTCCCTCAACTTTAGATTTAGATGTACACTGACCAATAACACATGGAAATGTTACCAGGAAGGGCCAGTCCCTGAAGAAAGATAACATGTTTAGCAATGGATTTAAAACTCAAATACCATAGACATTGAGTTGGTTCTGACTCATAGCAGCATAGTGTTTCCGAGGTTAAAAATCTCAATGAGAAGAGACTTCCCATCTTTCTTTTTCTTTTCCCCCTTGTTTCTGACTTTATTTACTATATTTTTTTAAATTTTGTACTGGTTTGCTTACAGAGTTCATATACATCATTTTTCACGCTGGTTCTTTCCCCTTTCCTTTACCCACACCTTCCTCCACCCATCAAGTTGTGTGACCCTTTGATTAAATGCCCCCCCACTCATCTTCACCACTCTTGCTCCCCCTCCCCTTTTTGCATCCTCGTAATTGTTCTACAATAAAGGTCTTATACAGTATTTGTCCTTATAAAACTGAGTTAGTTCACTTAGCATAATATTCTCCAGTCCCTCCCAAATTAGGTTGTAGTTTACAAAATCATTGCTCCTTCATGCTGCCTAGTATTCCATTGTATGAATGTACCATAGTTTCTCAATCCACTCCATTGATTTGGACATTTGGGCTGTTTCCATGTTCTTGCTATGGTGAATAATGCTGATATGAACACTGGTGTACAAGTCTCTGTTTCTCAGTTCTCATTTTCTCAAGGTATATTCCAAGCAGTAAAATAGCTGGGTCATATGGAATGTCTATGTTCAGCTGTTTGAGAAAATGTCAAACTGCCTTGCAGTGTGGTTGTACCATTTTACAATCCCACCAACACTGTATAAGAGTTCCTAGCTCTTCACATATTCTCCAACATTTATTGCTTGCTGCCCTGCTAAACTTTGCCACTGCTACTGGAGTGAGATGGTATATCATTGTGGTTTTGATTGATATCTCTCTTATTGCCAGTGATTTTTGAGCATTTCCTCATAAGTCTCTTGGCCATCTGAATGCTCTCCTCTGTGAAAAGTGAATCTTTCTTCAGGGGAGCAGCAAGTGGATTTGAAGCAGCAGAGACATAGCCTTTTGTTGTTGTTGTTATACATAACCTGAGTGGCAAGCAGCACTATGGTTTATGCCACTGGCTCTCTCTTGGTAAAGTAAAAGGTCAGCCTGGAAGAGGAAGGTCTTCAACAAGATGGATGAATATGATGCAATGAGTGAGGCTCAAATGTAACAACGACTGTGAGGGCAGTAGAGGGCCAGATAGTGCTTTATTCTGTTGTACTTAGGGAGACTGAATCAGAACCAAATGCACAGCACTGAAAACCAAGAACAACTGTACTCATATTCATGACCATAAACAATGGGTTTTGAGAGTAAATGTTACACAGAAGCTTGCGGAAACATCTGACTGACATATTTGACTGGCCCAAAATGAGTTCTTTTGTCCGTCTTTACTAAATAATCAAGGAGCTCTGGTGGTCTGGTGGTAAGAAGCTGTACTGCGATTTCAGCTGCTGTGACAGAGAAGGATGGGCGATCTCCTCCTATGTGATTTGCAGTCCCTGAAAACCCGTTGGAGGGTCAGCTATGAGATGGTTCCAAGTCAAATGGTACACAACAGCAACAGCAAATCTGTAGGGTGTTGCACTACTGACCAAAAGACCAAGTTTCTTGGTGGTTCAAATTCACCAGATGCTCCACGGGAGACCGAGATGGACAGCCAACTCCCATTTAGGTCTACAGCCTCACAGACCTGATGGAAGGTCGTCACGAGTCACAAGTGACTCCGTGGCAGTGAGTTTTCCTTTAAGTGTGGCTTAGTAATTCTTTTCAGAGAGCGAAGCCTTGGTCATGAGCGCTGTCTTTGGAGAAAGGTAGGATCAGCCATCTTACACAAATTAAAGTGGAATTATGGGGAATGATGGCTTTGCAGAAGAAAAACAGTTCTGGACTGGAGTAATGATACATAGATTCTAGACAGCTAAAACCGATGTCTATACCTCCGAATTATGAAGAGGTCCCATCAAGCTCATTTATGGGGACCAGCCCAGTGCCGTCCACAGCACACACGGCCCAAGGCAGCCTTCACCTCCTTGTTCCTCAGACTGTAGATGAGGGGGTTGAGCATGGGGGTGACCAGAGTATAGGAAAGGGAAACTATCTGCTTGCTCTCTGGAGAGTAACTGGCCTTGGGTCGCAAATGGATGACCCCTGTCGTGCCATAAAACAGAATGACCACGATGAGATGGGAAGCACATGTGGACAGGGCTTTGTGGCGCCCTGTGGCTGATGACATACCCAGGACGGTGGCCAAAACACCGATGTAAGACACAGCAATCAGGCAAAATGGAACCATGATGACCAGCACGGTGGCCACCAACACATTGGTCTCAAAGACCTTTGTGTCCGCACACACCAGGCTCAGCAGAGGGGCGATGTCACAGAAGAAGTGACGAATGCCATGGGGCCCACAGAAGGGGAAGTTGAAGAGCCAGATGGTGAAGACCAGTGACACAGGGACTCCAGCCAGCCAGCAGGTGACAGCCAGCAGGTGGCAGAGCAGTGGACTCATGATGGCACCATAGTGCAGCGGCCTGCAGATGGCCACATAGCGGTCCAAGGCCATGACGGTCAGGAGGAAGCACTCGGACGTGACGAGGGCCAGCACCAACAACATCTGCAGTGCACAACTCACGGGGAGCATCCCCCTCCCAGGCCACATCAGGGTGACCAGCAGCCGGGGCACAATGTCCAGAGAGAAGCAGATCTCCACGAGGGCCAGCTGGCGCAGGAAGAAATACATGGGGGCACGCAAGGCTGGGTCCCATATGGTCAGCAGCACAATGGTCCCGTTGCCCATCAGTGTGAGAAGGAACATGGCCAGAAAGAGTGCCGAGAGCAGTGGGCGCAGCATGGGGATGTGGGCGAAGCCCAGGAGGATGAACTCGTGTACTGAGCTCTGGTTGGTGCCTGCAGGAACCCAGGATTCAGGCATGGTCCAAGGGAATGTGTGGATTATGCACATAAAATTGAAGGAAGCCTGTGGAACGAGGACAGGGAGAACGAAAGAAACAGTCAGTACCTCCCAGGCTCTGTCCTCAAAGCAGATTCTACCCAGAGCAGCCTAGGAGTTCTTATTATTGGGAAAATAATGTGATTAGGTGAAGTGTAATGAAATTCTAAATTCTTAATGAAATCTAAGACTTATGGAGTCATCGAGGCTGGATGAAGCCTTGGGATAAATGTAAAACCTTAAACCAATTATATTCTCCAACATCTTTGAACCAAACAATAGTTTAGCTACATATGTCTTCTCTGGGCACTGTGTTCTTCCAAAGGATTATCAAACTGACGAAGGCTACTCAAAAGATTAGATGAACATCTTAGGGAACTTGAGGTTATGTTAACGGTGACAGAATAATTTGAAGTATGTCAACAACTGTTGCTTAATTTGAAGAAGGCTACTAAACTGGATATATAGAAATTATTGGAAATCATGTGCCTTTTCCTGCCTGTATATTCTTATTGAACCATAAATAACATACATTTTTATAAAAGGTGAATCAGATGATGTACACAGAGCCTTCATTGAGTTTCTCAGCAAAAAAAAAAAAAAAAAGTGCAATGAAACCAGAGCCTGACCAATGTCCCCAAGGTATCCACTAGCTTCTTTTCCTGGCTTCACTGAACTTCATCCTGTACTGGCTTGTTGTTGAGTCATAGGAGACTCATAGCAACCCTATGAACAAAAGACCTGAACACTTATGTATAACTTCCATCATTTCTACAAGTTCATAGAGTTTCAACAGGCAAGCTATTTCAGAAGTGGATGTCACTCCTGCTTCCAAGCTTGTTTTAATCAGTTAGCTCCACCAAACACTGTCCACCATGGGTGACCATGATCTCATTTGACATGTCAGTGTCACAGTGTTTAGCATCACAACCACAAGTTACCTCTGTACAGCAAATGGACAGACCAGGGCTATACCACTCAGAAGAATGTGTGACCAAAAACAATTAAAACCAAGCCTAAGTGCCACAGATTAAAATCACCCATCTTTGATATATGATTAGGTATTATTGTCTTGGCAGGAGTCCAGAATGAAGGCTGCACAGTAGAGTGGAGTTGGGGGGAGGGATGGTATAACAAGGAAAGAATTTTTCTTCTACTTTTCAAAGAGAAGGGTGAACTGAGGTGGGGGGCAGGGAGAAAAGTACAACAACGAATGAATGGAAATCCAAATTCTCTGTAAATTTTCATTGAAATTAATAATAATTTTAAAAACCACCCACCTTTGGAAGGAATTAGGTATCTAAAATATGAGAGGATAAAAGCATAAGTAATGAAGTAACTGGCTTCCATGAATGTAGTTACTAGTAAGGTGATTGCAATGGGAAGATTAATCCTTCAAACAGGAGGGACAATGAGTAGACATGCCAGGGGGTGGCCTGCGATTAGTGGACCTGTTCCTCAAAGGAAGTGTGTCTTCCTTTTTTCTGCTGGATCATGTCTTTGGTCTTGTAATCATTCTTTCTCTACTTGTTTTATGGCTATTGCTCTATTTACAGTCTAAGTCTGGGTTTCCCATGAATACAATTACATGTTCCAGGATTCTCATTCTTCCTAATGTTATTTACAAGATGGAAGACTGGACAGATGGCAGTTCAGAATCTCTGTACCAAAGACCCACAAGACAAGGGTCACAGATCCCTACCTGTTCCAGCACAGTTTAAAAAGACGAGGGAGAGCTTCAAAGAGTGAGGGAGCTGCAACAATGAATGAATGGAAACCCAAAATCTCTGTAAATGTCCATTAAAATGAATAAAATTTAATAATAAAAAAAGAGTGAGGGAGTATACTAAATGGAAACCTCTCCTACGAAAAGCAGCAGAGCCCAGAACTGAAAACAGCCCAGCGTAGCTGTCTGGAGTTGTTGTTTACATTTAGTTTTAGCTTAATCAAGTCTCTTTCTTCCTACAAACTGGGGATCCCCATGAAATAGACGTCTTCATATCTCAAGCCTGTTGTTGTTGTGTACGATGGAGCCGGAACCGACCCACAGGCAACTCTGCTGCAGGTTTTCAGAAGCAGTTAATCAAACAGGAAGATTGCCCATTCTTCTTCCGCAGAGCAGCTGGCGGATTCGAACTACATGCCTTCAGGATTGCAATGCAGCATCTCACCACTAGACTACCAGAGCTTCCCACAGCATATCCCTATGTCGTTGTTTGTTGTTGTTCTGTGCCGTCGAGTAGCCTGCGGCTCATAGTGACCCTATATATACAACAACCCTAAACCCTGCTCTGTCCTGTGCCAATCTCACTGTCTCTGACACACCTACCTCCATTACCCCAGTCACTGAATCGATCCATCTCATCAAGGGTCTTCCTCGTTTGAGCTGTCCCTCTACCCTCCCCAAAATGACGTCCCTCTCCAAGGACTGACTGTTATGTGGCTTTGTAAATTTATACAAGTGTATTGACCTGCTCTTTGAGAGAAAGAAGGACAATTTCCTCCCAAGTGATTTAAAAACACACGAGAGGGTCAATTATAAATGGATCCAACTTGATGGCAAGGAGAGTAAGCGGCACACAGTAGACACTCAGTATATAGTAATTTAGAAATTTGTTCTGTACAATGCTGTGGTTGTTAGGTGCCATCTTGTTAGCTCCAACTCAGAAACCCTACGTACAACAGAACGAAACTCTGACCTTTTCGATTTCTTCTTACCTCCAACACACAGAACACCCTCTTCTCTTACCGCCTTCAGTGAGATGGATGGAATTTGTCAGGGAAAACACGGGTCGACCCTTATCCATTAAGAACAGGTGTTCCGCCCTGCGAGGTTTTCTCTTCCAGTCTTCGAATCATGAGGTCATGGGGAAAGATCACACAAAACTGAATTCAAACTTGACTCAGCCATTTCCTGAATATGTGGTGATGGTCTTAAGGTTCATCTTCTTGAACCATTATTTCCTTACGAAGAAATTAGTAGAATGTAAAAGAAAACCGTTAAAAAGACGTGGAAATTCAAATATTACATATGTATCCAAGAGACTTGAAAGCACTGATGCAAACGTACACATGCAAATAATATTCATCCCACTGCACTCACAAAAGCCAAAAGAGTGGAACAGGCCTAGATGCTCGAGAGATAACTAGATAAAGCAAAATGTGCTATATAAAAACAATTCTACTATGGAATAAAGAGAAATTGAGTTCTTAAGATGCCACAACATGAATGAGCCTGGAGAACATTGTGAGGCGTAAAATCTTCCCATCAAAAGAAAACAAATATTGTGTCTTATCACTAACATGAAATACTTAGAATAGGCAAAAATATAGAGATTAGTGTTAGTAGTGGTTACCAGGGGCGAGAGAGATGAAGAAAAGGGAAGTTATTGTTTAAGTAACAGAGATTTTTTTTTTTCCTTATGGGGATGATGGAAGATACGGCAATAGATATTGGTGGTGGGTGCATAACATGTTGGTGTAATTTGTTATATATTTATATGGGTATATATACACACACACACACACATATATAACACACAGAGACACACACGTGTATATAATATTTAGAAGCAGGAGCAGCATCCACTTCCTAAACAACATGCCTCTGGAAACTCTATGAACTTGGATAAATGTCGATAGTTGTAGAGGGGCTTCAGGTCTTTTGTTCATAGGGTCACTATGAGTCATGTTCGACTCGAAGGCAATCAATAACAACATATATATATATAATTTAATTGGAAAATATTAGGTACTTCACTTTTTTATAACAGTATTTTTCAAAATTACTAGACCCACAAGGTCATAGATACCATCAGAATGTTACATATCAGAGATTCTAAATAACTTCAGCATTCAATAGAAGTCTTGAATTGAAAGAGCACACGACTAGATATTGAGAGACCAACGTGGAAGTATAACTAAATGGGATGTTAATGCTATGTTAATATTTCTCAATGAAAATGTGTTCATATAGTTAACCAGTTGCCATGGAGTTGACTTCAACTTGTACCCTTTTTACATACTTGAGTGTAAAATTGAACTTAATGGGATTTCCAGAGGCGGTGATTAGCCGTCTGTAGATACGTGGCCCTTTCTGGGTTTAGTTAGCAGTTAAATGCTTAATCATTTTCACCACCTAAGTTCTCCACTCACATACTCTCAATGGACTATTCCTTTTCATCAGCCTTAAAATGTTGTTTTTGTTGTTGTTATGTACTATGGAGTCAAAAGAGATTCCTAGCTAATCCTCCAGCAGGTTTTCAGAAGCTGTAAATTGCATTAAAAGACACTGCTCATCATTTTCCTATAGAGCAGCTGGTGGATTTGAACCTTGTGCCTTTGGGATGGTGGCACAGCTCTTTAGTAGTATATCCAGACTAATCAGTAGAATGGTAGTTGTCACATAATAAGAGATCAAAGCTAATTATTACTGTGTATGTTTCCTAAAACTTTTGTAACCAATGGCCACAAGGTGGGGGGCTTAAAACAACACATTCTCACCATGCCTGAGGTGCCTTAACAATGATATTGAAGTGTTGGCAGGGTTACTTCTTTTTGAAAGCTCTGAGAGCAAATCTGTTCCATGTTCTTTCCTTAGCTTCTCCTTGTTTCCAACAATCGTTGATGTTCCTTGGTCTGTAGATGCATCGCCCTAATCTCTGTCTCTGTGTTCATGTGGCCCTTCTGGCCTATGTGTAGATCTAAATCGTTCTTTCCTTATAAAAATGCCCATCATTAAAATTAGAGCCGTTCTTCTTTTTATAGATATACTGGCTTACTTACAAAGTTGGTATACAGTTTTATAGGGACAATGATCATAAAGGATTAAAGCCAACCCTTTTCCAGTATGACTGTACTCTGACTTCATAATACTTGAAAATACCTTGTTTTCAAATAAGATTATATTTACAGATACCGAATCCTAAGCTGGAAACAACTGAACCCATTCTAATTATAAATAGTGCTGGAAATTAACATTTACAGATGTTCCTTCCTAGCTATGTAATCATGGCTGAGTCCTTATTTGAATCTCCATTTGCATATGTATAAATAGGAGTTTAAGTATGGAGTTAAAAATGGAGTTGGGCATGGTGCAAGGAGGGACCAGTCCTTGGAGAGGGACATGATGCTTGGGATGGTGGAGGGACAGTGCAGGAGAGGAAGACCCTTGATGAGATGGATTGATTCAGTGACTGGGTAGTGGGGGTAGGTGTGTTGGGGACAATAAAGTTGGCTCAGGATAGAGCAGGGTTCAGGGCTGTTGTACAAAAAGTTTACTAAGTCTCAAGTGACTCGACGGCACATAACAACAACAACAACCACAACATACCCTACCCATATCATGTTATTTAGATTGGGAGACTGATGAGATCTGGACGCTGATTTCCTACCATTCATGCAAAAAGATTTCAAAGCTGAACCCTCAACACACATTTGCTAGGCTTTGGGTTATGCTTCCTAGAGAAGGTGCTATTATTTCTGTGTGTTATCAATCTGTTCTGACTAGTGATAACTCTTTTTTTTTTTCATGATAACTCTTTGGGACCAAATTAGACTGCCCCATAGGACTTCCTAGGATGTAATCTTTACAGAAGCAGATTGTCAGATTTTTTTCTCCTACAAAGAGGTGGGTAGATTCAAACAGTTAGTAGTTGGGTGCCTAATATTGTGTCACTGGGACTTCCTGATTTAGTGTGATCATCAAATTATAAAACCTGTTAGCTTCAGCAATATCTTAAAGTGGCCTCATCTAACTCACATGTGTGATTCTAGATCTATGGCTAAGACAGTGTTCCCACCAGGAGCTCATCACCGCCCATGCCAGTCCAAACGGGAAGAATCATTACAAATATCTTCTCACGATAAAGTGCACACACGCTTGACTGTATTTTCATTTAGAAGAGACTGTTCAGGAGGTTTATTGACAATATCTGTCCGCCTTTAAATGCTTTTTAGTCTCTTTGCTCTGCAATTCTACTTTTAGGAATTTACTCCATTGAGGGATTACACATAGGTTTGTGGTCTTTGAGACTGTTAAAGAAAGGAGTTATTTCTAAGAGGAGAAGTACTGTCCATTAGTCTGGGGCTGGAGAAATATATTCATATAAGAAAATATTCTATAGCTCACCATGTAATCACATGGGCATGAACGGTATTGATATATAAGAAACAAGATGAACATTCGTGTGTATAATATGCTACTGTTTAAGAAAGTGGCAGGAAAGAATACTCCTGTGTACGCATTAAATGTCTCCAGCAAGGCACGTAAGAACTCGTTGGCAGTGATGGCCCGTGTGACATTCTGTGAAGGTCATCAAGACAGGAGACATTTACCATCACGTACCATCTGAACCTTCTGAATTGTGCAAATGACCATGTATTCTTTCTAGAACATTTGCAGAAAAGGAAAACGAATTATAAGCGTCAACAAAAAAGCAAAAAATTCTGGCTATAAAAAGATCTGAAATAATTTAAAAAAAATGCACACCAAACCATTTGCCTGTAAGATGGTTCCAAATCATGGCACCCCATGATTGTAAGAATAGAGGTGCTCTCCACAGAGGTTTCTATGGCAGACTGTTCGGAACCAGGTAGTTAGATCTTACTTCAGAGGTGTCTCATGCCTCTGGGTGCACTCAAACTATCAGCCTTTCTGTTAGTAGCCAAATGCATTAGATGTGTGCAGTATACACACTTTCAACTGGTGGTCAAGGTTTACAATTTGGCTACTATCTTTTAGATTGCTATTGTTGTTGTTGTTGTTGTTGATTTCCTGGGAGTCGAGCATGACTCATAGCGACCCTATGAACAAAAGGCTTGAAGCTCCTCTACAACTATCATTTATTAAAGTTCATAGGGTTTTCTGGAAGCATGTTGTTTAGGACGTGGATGCCACTCCTGCTTCCACACAAAATATTTAATATAATTTTACCAATTTTTAAATGTTTTGTCTCATGCTGGAAACAGGGGATGTAAGGATTGTGAAGACATTACCTGAAATTCCATAATTTACAGATAATTTCTATTAATATAGTGATGTATTTTCTTCTAGTTAGAAACATGCATACAAATAAATTTTATTTTATTTTGTGTTGGTAATTTTTTAAATCAAAATATAATTGTTTTATAAATGCAGAAAACCTTTTCCCACAGTAATAAGAATGTTCATGATGATGACTGTAATAGCTACATACTATTTTCATGTGGTGGTGGTGGTAAATTCTACTTAACCAATCGTGTTTACCATGAGATTTTCTGGGTGGTGCAGATGGTTAATGTGTTCAACTGCTATTCAGAAGGCTGAAAATGCAAGTTCACTCAGAGAGGCCTTGGAAGAAAGGCTGAGTGAGCTACTTCTGAGGAGCAAAACAAGAGAGGCAGGGAAGGATAGAATGAAGGATAGATGGCAGAATATAAAAAGAGAAAGACAATAAGGGGAGAGAGGGAAGGAAGGATCCTTTCAAAGCTCTGAAATGTAACATTTTCTTGGAGAGCATGCAAAATTCTAAATTTTCAGATAGAAACACTATGATGCTCCGACAGATTCATTCTTTGTCAAAAGAACCTTACCGTCCTCTCCCCAACTCTGTGTCTCAACTATCATTCTACTCTGTAAGACGATTCCTCAAGGATGGATGAGGCCGAAAAAGAGAGATCCAGGAGGGTCCTTCGCATCTTCCCAGAGCAAAACGGGACATGCGCAACTGCAATGCCCCGTCAGGTTCTCCAAAGGACCACCCTTCTCTCCAAACAGTCGAATGATGTTCTAGCTCCCCAAAAGGACAAAGATGAAGGCTTACCTTCCACCAGGTCCACAGTGTGGACTCAGCCAAGGTTAATCTCACAGATATCAACCTTTGGTTAGGGACCTGGAGACTGTAGATTTTCCCTGAAGGCCTCAGAACCAGGCAGGGCTCATTATTCAACCTCGTGCATGGTTCCAGCCAGCGAAGAGAGGGCTCCTTCCAGTCTGTTCATGACCTTCTTCACGGGCACAGTAATCTTCACAATGAAAGAGTCCAATTCCGTGCAAATGTGCATGATGTGAACATGACTGTGAATGGACAGGTCCTCTCCTGCTTGGTTGATGTGAATGAAGCCACCTGATAGGTCATCTGGTAGAATCCAGTGAACACGAAAACACACTTCTCAGTGGGAAGTTCCATGATGGTTGCTTATCGTGATTGTGTATTTTGCTTCACCAAACTGTACAAGTGAAAAATATTAAATGGGTAGAGGTTCTGTTAGTTATACTTTCTAGAATAAAAAAATGTTACAGTGACAAAACATGAACCATGAGCCTTCCTAACGGATAACGATGATGGTTTCAGAACATGATGGATGTGATTAGTTTCATTACATTTTTAAAATTAATTTTACTGAATAAGTGAAAAATGTTGACAAATGCTGTATTAATGCTATGTTACTGATATTTTACAACAACAAAAAATACAGCAATGGCAAAATCAAGAACAAAAATCATACTTTTCCAATGGTTATTGCACGACATCATTGGTGTCATTGATTTCACTGGACTGTATAAGAGAAAAATGTTGAATTGGAAAATAGTGTGCTACAGATATTTCTCTCAACGATTAAAATAGATTAAAAATAGATTAATTACGCTGATGGAATTGTTTAGACTCAATTATTTAATAATCTAAAATACTTAACAACTATATACATTGATCTCACTTGATGTATACACAGTAATCAAATTAACTACTCTTTTGTAAAGAGAGTGAGTAATCAAATTAACTACTCTTTTGTAAAGAGAGTGGAGAAACTCAATATTAGCAGTCAAAACAAGATCAGGGGCCCAACAGTGGAACAAATAATTGTTTGTATGTAAATTCAACCTTTGGCTGACAAAAAGAAAAACAAGGCCAAAATACAATCTTGAGTTTACTCCACCTGAATTTAAAAACCATCTCAAGAGTGTGAGAAGACAGGAAAGACACGGTCTATGAGAAAGGCTAAAAAGATCATTTACAAAGAGAGAAGGGGGGGCTAAACGAAATTTCAGAAGAGATTTTTGAACTTACTTCTGAACATAGAGATGTTAAAGTGAAAATAAAGTAAAAAATCAGAAAGCTGAACAGGAGATTTCAAAGGGCAGCTTGAAAGAAAGTATTTTCTTGAAATGCTTTTTCTAAGTTAGAAAATGAAAAGGAAATAACATACTCAGCATTTGTCAAGATGAACCACTGAAGACAAAATTTAATTTTTTCAAGTTGCAATAGAGGACTCTATGGGGAAAATACTGAAAGACACCAGACATCAAAAGAAGATGAAAGGAATATGCAGAATCACTCTAAAAAATGAATTGGTCAACACTGCACTATTCCAGGAAGTAGTATATTATGAAGAACCAGTGGGATTACAGGAAGAAACCTAGGCTGAACTGAAGACATTGGCAAAAATGAATTTCCAGAAATTGACAAAATACAGATTGAGTTACATAGGCAAGCAGATAGATCCCTGGATGAGCTCACTATTCTGTGCTAAGACATTTAGAAGACAGACACTTGACCAACAAACTGAGAGGGATCCTTACTTATGTCAATTACCAAAAAAAGACCATCAAACACATTGTGGAAATTGTTAAACAATTTCATTGACATCATGTTGTTATTGTTGATCACCTTCGAGTTAAGCATGACTCATAGCGACCCTGTGAACAAAAGGCCTGAGGCCCCTCTACAACTATCGACATTTATCAAAGTTTATAGAGTTTCCGGAGGTATGTGATTTAGGAAGTGGATGCCACTCCTGCTTCCAAACACAAACAAAATCTTGCTGAAGAGTATTCAAAGATAACGGCAACTACCAGAAATTCAAGCTGGGCCATAGATTGAAGGGTATAATTGCTGATGCCAAATGGATCTTGGTTGAAAGCACAGAATACCAAAAAGATATTTATTTGTGTTTTATTGACTATTCACTTGATGGTGTGGATTCCAGTAAGTTATAGATAACATGGAGAGGAATGTGGTTTCAAGAACACTTACTCACCTGTTTACTTGTGCTCATATGGAACCTGTACATAGAACCAGAAATGATTCTTTGAACGGAACATGGAGAATTCTGCATGGGTTACATTTTAAAAGATGTGTCTCAGGGTCATAACCCTTCACCATGCCTATGTCATGTGTAGGCTGATCTAGTGATCTGAGATTTCCATGTTACTCACCTGTCGAGGAAAATGAAGTCTTCATGCACGCTGCACAGATGAACCTTGGGAAATGCTGGTTACTTTGTAGTTGTCTCCAACCCATAGCAATTTCATTAAATAACAGAGTGAAACATTGCTCAGTTCTGCATTGTCTCCACAACAGTGACTATGGTTCAGTCTAATGTTGAAATCACGTGTCAATTCATCTCACTGAGGGTCTTCTTTTTTCTATCCTCTATTTCACAAGAATGATGTCATTCTCTGCAGATTGATCCCTCCTTATGACATGTCTTAAGTAAGTGAGAGGGGAAAAAAAAAATCTCAGTCATCACTTGTAAGTAACATTCTGACTGTATTTATCCCAAGGTGAGCTTGTTCTTCTGGAAGTCCATTTTCAATATTGTTCATTGACACCATAGTTCAAATTTGTCAATTCATCTTTGGTGTTCCTTTTAACTGTCTAACTTTCACATATGTACAAAGTGGTTTGAAAATATCTTGACTTGGGTCAACTACTCTTTAATCCTCAAAGTGGTATCTTTGTTATTTAGCACTTTAAAGAGATCTTTTTGATCCAACAATCCCACTACTAGGTATATAACCTAAAGACATAAGAACTGTGACACAATTATGTGTACACTCAAGTGTATTGCAGCATTATTTACAATAGTGAAACAACCCAAGAGCCAATCAATAGACAGATGATGAAAGAGATTATGATGCATTCACACGTGTGAATATTACATAGCACACACACACACAAAGAAATAATTTGCAAAGCAATGCACAACATGTATAAGTCGAGGGCATAATGCTAAGTGAATTCAGTCAGTCACACAGGGACAAACATTGTATTAGACCACTGACGTAGACATGATTGGATACTATCAAAAGGCAAGGACAATTTGGTGAAGATTGCTGTAAAAACATAAAAATAATGCCAACTGCAAAAGTAGTGTGGCAAAGGGCAGGAAGGAGTTGGGACCTCATTAAACTTCACAAGGAGAGAGAGAGAGAGGGAGGGGGAGAGCGAGAGCGAGCGAGCGAGAGAGAGAGAGAGAGAGAGAGATTGACTTCTTATCAGCACCAACAGGCCAAGCCTTCTTGCTAGGAAGTGGATGGCAAAGCAACTTCCACTCTGAAATTTCTTTATCAAGTCCAACTCATAGAACACTCTACTTCTTTTCTGCTTTTAAGAATTCGTTGTCATGGCCACACAGACCTCACTCACATGTACAGTGTTTAGTAGAGAAGTAATGGGCTATGATTCAGACTTGGGAACTGCCTGGGATAGAATTCATTGTTTGGGATAGACTCTTCTCAGTTGTCCCCACAAGCTGACTTCTCTCTGGTCCTTGGCTTCTTGGCCTGGCCTTTGGCCTCATTGGGCAAACAAACATTGCAAAGCTCTTTAGCTCTGCCCCTGTATTCCCTGGAGCACCCCACTCTCACCAGTAAGCCTCAGCCTTGGTGCTCTCAGCTTTCTCACTTGGTGGGTCTGCAGGCCCAACCCTACCAAAGACTACCAGAGTCAACCGAGTAGTCAAGTGACCTTCTGCATGAAGGCTCTCAGCTGTGTCACGCCATGTATTGAAAAAGGACTACCGCCACCTTCTTCAGTGGATTAGGAGGTGCATTGTACTGCCTTGTACAAATCTCCTGGTTCTGCTGCTGTCATTTTCCTACTACTGCTTCTCACTACCTTGCACTCTCGCTGTTGTTACAATTGCTTCTCTCTCTCCCTCTCCCTCTCCCTCTCCCTCTCTCTCTCTCTCTCTCTTCTCCTGGATCAACGTACAGAGTTCCCACTACAGGGACCCCGAGTCCAGAGGACATGCTCTGTCCTTATCTCTTTTTTCTGGTAGTGAAATCCTCCCTTCTGTACCTTGGTTGCTTTAGTTTAAGTTTAACGTGTTGACAAAAAAAACCCCAACAAATGACAATCCCCTTCCCTTCCTAGAAACCTGATTTTCACAGGTCCACTCCAATAATTATGCCATGTACTTTATTTGCATTATTGGAAAGTTACCCAGTCCTCAAGATGGACTTTCAGTATCTTATTTGCACAGCCCCTTACAGTCATTTGGTGGAAGTTACAGAACCATAGCGAGAAATCAAACTCGTGTCTTGCATGAAAGCTGAGAATCCACCATTGATCCTCTACAGTCCTCATCTATAACAACATCTGTGTGTAGACACATTATATACATTTCTGCATAATGGCATAGGGATGCTTTTAGGTACATGTGAAGAGAGAGGGATATAGTAAATGGATAAAATAGAAATAATTTTTGTGGCTTTGCAGTAAATAAAAATTGTACCCACCTTGAAACTTTTCTGTAGAATTATAGAAAAATTAAATTTTAACACAAGAATAAAATAATTGCATAGTGTTTCATTTTCTAATTAAAGATATATGTCTTACCTATATTTCTATGTCAAAATGTACACATTTATTTCTTATTTAGTAATCTATTATTATTTAATTGCTCTACTAATTTCAGTATGAACGCGTTACATGTAATCAATTCCTTGTAAGTGAACATTTAGGTTGCTTTTGGTTTTTTCCTTTGCAAGTAGTGATGCAATGAATATCCTTGTGTATAAATATACTAATCTGTACTTGTAGGAATATATAGTCATATTTCCTAACTATCTACTCTTCTGATCATTTAAAAGATATGGCTGTAAATTTGCATTTTTGTATTATTATGACATTTCAGCATCTTAAAATGTTTTCACTTACTCATATGCTTCTTTTATTATTTGCTTTATTATAACTTTACTTATATTTGTCTGCGATAGTTCAGATATACCGATGTGTATGAGCTCGTTGCAAATAGATGCTTCTTTTAATTGCCTTTAATCCATTCCAATTCATGGTGGCCCCCTGTGCACCCCAAACTGTGCTCCACAAGATCGTCAAGACTGTGATCTTTCAGAAGTACACACTAGGTCTGTCTTCGGAGCCACTCCTGGGTGGGTTGGAATGACCAATTTTTCCAGTAACATTAAAGTATTTAACAGCTTGTGCCACCAGGGCTCCTCCAATATATGTTATGTGGTAAGGTTTCCGCCCCTCTTTTTCCCTAAGGTTATTTATGGTATTTGGGCTGAGAGATTTCATTTTCCAAGACCAAGCTCAAGGCAAGTGGACAGCTTTTTTCAGCACTGCATGGACCTCCTTGTTCCGGAGGCAGTAGATAATCGGGTTGCACATAGGCGTGACCACGGTGTAGATGACGGACAGCACCTTGTTGAGGTCCATGGACTTGATGCGGCTGGGACGGCAATAGATGAAGAGGGCAGCTGAGTAGAAGATGCCCACGACCACCAGGTGGGAGGCGCAGGTGGAGAACGCTTTACGGCGGGCGGCAGCTGACGGCATGCGCAGCACGGTCACTCCAATGGCTGAGTAGGAGGCCAAGGCCACCAGCAGGGTCCCGCAGAAGATGACAATGGCAGAGATGAAGTCCACCAGCTCTGTCAGGGCCACATGGGTGCAGGACAGGTTGAGCAAAGGGGAAACATCACAGAAAAACTGGTTGAGGACATTGGGGCCACAGTAGGAAAGACTAGCAATGCACGTGGTCTTGGCCACAGAGACCACAAGACCCCCAAGCCATGATGACAAAGCCAAGGCCAGGCAGACCTGGGGTCTCATGAGCAGTGGGTAGTGGAGGGGGCGGCAGATGGCCACGTAGCGGTCATAGGCCATGGAGGCCAGGAGGGTGCACTCAGTGCAGATGAGGACAATGAAGAAGAAGAGCTGGGTCATGCAGGCTGTGAAGGAAATGTGGTAGGGCCCCGTCCACAGCCCCACGAGTAAGCTGGGCATGGTCACCGACACGTAGCACATCTCCAGGCAGCTCAGGTTGCCCAGGAAGAAGTACATGGGCTTGTGGAGCTCACTGTGACTGCAGATGAGGTAGATGATGAGAGCGTTCTCCAAGAGGGTCAACAGGTAGAGGCTCAGGAAGACGGCAAACAGGACATCTCTTATCTCTGGTCTGGTGGACAAACCCAACAGGATGAACTCTTTCACTCGGGTCATGTTGGCCAACGCCAAGGAGCTCTCCATCTAAGGACAGACAGATCAAATCTGTTGACATCCTGGTTGCAGAGACATCTAGTTCAACCACCATTCATCCATTCCATTTCATCAGCCCCACACGAGTCCGAGCAGCGCTCTGTCCCATCGTGCTTTCTAGGCTGTGCCTTTTCAGAAGCAGAGCATCAGACCTTTATTGGAAGTGTCCGTGTGTGTGTGCACAGCCTTTCAGTTAGGAGCCAAGTGTGTGGACCAGTTACGCCATCAAGATACCATCTGTCTCTCACAGCACAACCTGTCTCTACAGTGAGGTGCTGCTGACAGGTGTGCAGTAAGCCAACCCCGGGCTTCTCTGGCTTCAGTGGAGGCTTCCCCCACTTCTCCACTACCTGTGTGCACTTTATTTCTTATTTCCTTCATGCTCAATTTTTTCACCTTTAAAAAGAGGATTTGACCAGCTTTGCCCTTCCTTCCTTCCTTCCTTCCT
>NW_006400228.1:626296-638844 GCF_000299155.1 Elephantulus edwardii | reverse complement strand
CCTCCCTCCCTCCCTTCTTCTCTCCCTTCTTCCCTCCTTCCTTCCCTCCCTCCATTCCTTCTTTCCTTCCTTCCTTGGCAGAAACTTTTCTTTCTCCCCTTAATCAATAATGAGTCTTTCATTTTTTAAAATACATTATTATTTTAGAATGGTGCATCTACAGGTAAAACATAGTCAAGTAACTGTCACTCTCATGGCTTATACCCAGTCTCTTAAGCCCCATTCACAGAGGAAGGCATTGCTCCTATTTTTTTATCATTATACCCCTATGGACCCCTCATCACAGTAGATATATGATTCTTTTAAAACATAAAGAGTAGCACAAAACACATTCTGAGTCTCATTTGTTTTATGAGAACTTTTTAATTTTTTTAAGTTTCTACTAGTTTATTTGCTAAATTAAAATACACTGTTTTCAAGAACTAATTCTTTCCATTGCCCCCCATCAAATTGTACAACCTAATGATTAATTCCCCCTCCCCCTGCACATCCACATCCCTCTGCTTCCAGCCTCTCCCACCCTTCCTGGATGTTAAGAACAACCATGTATTATTTCATCTGTTCTACACAATACCAGCGACAGGTAGGACTTAGAACTCCATCAGACAGAGAACAAAGTGTGCTGAGCACTGCTTGGGGTGTTATCTTATTCTCTGAAACACTGCCTAGAAGAGGAAAAAAGTTTTCACTAAATAAAAAATAAATTCAAATATATTTCCAGATAGTGAAGATGGCAAGGAGAGTTCCTGGCCCTGCTAATTCTGGCCATGATGGAAGATGAGATCTAGAAGGTGAGAGTCAAATAGAGATCTGGGCGTGGAAAGGTCAAGACATGCAAAGAACCGAGGGGACCAGCACTTTGGGTAGAGAGAGCAGGTGTAAATGCCCCACAATGAGAAGGAAGAAGCAGCTCTTGTGGAGAATGAGGAGGTCTTTGAAGATGGAGCTCAGAAAGGGGTGACTGGAGAAAACCACCAAGAACTGATGGACATAAGGGGCCTGGCTAGTTCAGTGGTCAAGTACTGGGCACTCACCAAAAGTTGGGCAGTTCTATTCCAACTAGTGACTGCAGGGGGATCAATCTGGAAATCTTCTCCTGCAACACCACAGCCTTGAAAACCGTCTGGGTCATTCAACTCTGCCAGAGAAAGAGACTGGATGTTGGAATACACTCAAAAGCACATCACAATAGCGAGTTTACATAAAGTCTAGGGAATTCAAATTTATTGCACACTTTGCCATACCAACGATCATGGATTTATTTCTTTTACTGTTCTTGTTCTTTCTTATTATTTGAGTGAAAGCGTACATTTTTTTTCATTCACTCATTCACACACTTTATATTTTAGAACATTAATTATAGCAACCACAACAATGGATGATCAACCCTTACTATATCTTCCCTTTATTTTCACTAATCATGGATTTCTTAAGTCTTTCCTTCAACTTTCGAGGCACTAAGATGAGTTTTGTATGTTCTTTTATTCCTGGACCCTATAATAAAGATTGTTATTATTCTAATTTAACAAGGGTCAGAAAGTAATATTCCTCTACCCCAAGTCACATGGTCAATACCACAATTAGAAATCTAGCTAATTCTAATGTGCATATTCCAATTATCTTTCCTAGTTAATATGAACTCTTAATGTTAGTATTCTAAATCTCCAACAAATAATAATAGTAGAACTAGCAATAATAATGATAGCCACAGCAGTTAAGAAATAAAATAGCATATTGCATTGGACAAATCTTCAAAAGAAATAGAAAAGTCCTCTTTAAAATGTTAAAGAAAGATGAGGATGTCATTTTGAGGACTAAAGAATACCTGGTCCAGTGGTCGACTAGGCATGTAAAATTGCACAATGAATACGTAAGGCGGCAGAATTGAAGCGTTTGAGTCACGATGTTGACCGAGACTATGGAGTATTCCAGAGACGCCAGAAGACTGAACAAATCTGTGTCAGGTGAATTACAGTCCAAATAGGAGTGAGGATAGGTAGACTCGGGCTTACGTATTGTACACGTGTTGCCGGGAGAAAAGAGTTTCCAGAGAAGGGCGTCACACCTGGTAAAAGCAGACCATCACCACCATCCTCATCCTCATACCATTTCCACTGAGTCGGAGCTGACTTATAACTGATCCTTCGGTGGGTTTTGAGAGGCTGTAACTGGCGTAGGAGGAGAGAGCCTATCTTCCTGCCACAGAGCTACTGGTGGATTCGAACCAACAGAGTCCCTGCCTTGGGGTTCACAGCACAACTCCTTCTCTAGACAAAACCACCAAAGTTCCCTGAAAGATACAGGGTGAGGAAAAAAAGGGAAAGATCCTCAGTGAGACAGACTGACTCAGAGGTTGCAACAATGGACTAAAAAGTCATAAGATTATGAAGAGGACATGGGACTGGACAATGCTTCTTAATGTCCCATGTAGGATTGCTGTGAGTTAGAATCTGTTCAATAACCACATGCAGTGGAGAAGCCTTGCTAGCGTAATGACAAAGCATTGAGCTGCCACTCAACACATTGGCAGTTCAAACCTATCCAACAGCTTCACAGGGGAAAGACTTGGTGGGCTGTTCCCGTATAACCCAGAAAAGCTATCATCTATAGATTTCAGCCTAGAAAAACGTCCCTGTGAATCAAAAGTTTACCAGATGGCCGCAAGCAACAACAAGAACAACGTGCGGTGAGCTCTTTTTAAGTGCAAACTCTTGTGATGAATTCTTCTCATTCTTTAATTCTTTTGTAGATCTAAGTCAACAAATCGCTCTCCGAATTTTGCAGGTTGAGAATCAGCCTTACAGAAACGTGCACCTCACTGCACATCACACAGCATGATCTGCGTGTAAACCACAATCTCGCTTAACTAAAATATCGTGGTCTCTTCTCCATCTTGTAATGTTTACTCTTCTTTCATTCTGGTGGCATTTCCAATTTATCCAGATAGATACTGACTTGAATAAATTCAATCCAAAGAGGGGGGGAAATGTCCAACATAGGTAAGAAAGATGCCTTCCCTGCAGTACAATGTAGAGAATGAATGAAAGGGTCTTTGAAAGACACTGCATGCAAGTGTTTCTTGCTGACTTATTTTTTTCCTAGGTACAAGAATCAGTGTTTTCTAAAATGTCAATCATGAATATAGTAAAAAACAGAGAGGACATGAGTCAAGTAACTTCTTAAGGTATACAAGTGCTGTGTACATTGCTGTTCTTATTACACAGATGGAAGCCCAAGGGGTCACAGCTGTTAATAGCATTTGTCTTTCAATTTTAAGATTCCTAAAGCTGAATACAGTAACTTTCCCTTTGCACAGATTGTTGTAAGACATCAGTCTCTCATCCAGTTAGGGTTTATCCCAGCGATGTGACTTTGGGACACTCATTGTATGATTTGGAGACTTAGAACTTCGGTGTTCAAAGAACATTCTACCTCAAAAATAACACAAATTAACTGTTTGTGAAAGGAAGTCCTGGACACAATGGTGAGAAATAAGAACTGATTCTTAACCTTTGAAAAGTTAGGTCATGATTTCTTGCTCTGTTACTTTGCTGGTTAATCTCCTTAAACTCCAGGCATATGTTATACAAAAGCAAGAATAAAACCTACAGTGAAATATGTCATTTCCTTTCTTTGGAATGAAGGAAGCATAAGTATTACTTACAGGTAAACGTAAGTTTTAGAAGTTGTATAAACTAGGTTTGACTCCTGTTGTTCTGAATTATACTCAGAATTTTCTCAGGAGAAAATAAACTCATGGTCGGTAGAAATCTTTACTTTTGCATTCCAGAAATCTTACTATAAGAAGAATTTTGTCCAAGGAAAGCAGTGTGCTAAGAGCAAGGCAACTTAAGATCCGTAATAAGCCTGGATTCTGCCTTCTAGGAGTTTGACAGTTACTTTTTGAAAGTTAACTCTAGGGATGTTTCTTACCCTAGTAAAAATGTCTTTCAACACTGTAGGAGTCATGAGAGGGAATGAATTTCGTAGAATATTAGCTACTGCATGCCAGGCCTCCAAGCACAGTGGACCATAGCGGTCAAAAGTCAGACCAACGTGAGCTAGAGCACTGTCTCTCCCGTCTAGTTGTGAGGGCAAGTTGCTGGACCTGTCTGAGTCTCATGGAAACTGCATAGAGAGGTAACTGCTACTTCCTCGGGAGCTCTGGTGACGCAAAGCCAAACTCTTGAATACTAACCAGAAGGCTGGCATTTAGAACTCATCCAGCGGCTGTGTGTGAAGAACTTAGATCTCTGCTTCCACACAGATTAAGTGCAGTCTATGAAATGCTACCCCGGCACATGGGGTCACCGTCAATCAAAATCAAGTCAATGACACTCAACAATAACTTCCACTACTTCCTCATCACGTCCTTAAAAGGTTGAATCAATTCCTTCTCTCTTTTCATTCACTACGTGGATTTTGGGTTTTCTGATAAAAGAAAGTTTCTCTCTTTTCTTATTGGTCTTCCAAAGAACTGCATTTAGTGTCCTTACCTGGTGGTCTGAGGATTCCAGATACAAGCTACTCTTCGCTGGCGCTGCACCTGGAGGCAATCTGTTTGTCCAGGTGTCTTCCGGCTTCTGCGCAGGTGAATGGAGATGCCAGGGAAGGAGAGAATTGATGCTCAGTGCATTTGGCAGAGAACTGTCCGTGGTTCAGAACCAGGACCGCCCCACGCTCTCGCTTCTCACTGTTCCCCACAGACGTTGAGCTGATTGTCCTTGCAGTGACAAGGAGAAAGGGCAAGCTTAAACAAGACTGCTGGACCTCAGAGACGCCCTCTGGTCTCTGTGGACTTGGAAAGGAGCTGCAATGGAAACTTTTTTTTTCCTTTTTACTGATGTTGTAGAGAGGCTTAAAGGGAGGAGCACAGAAAAGTTGACCTCCTTGCTACTCTTAATAAACACTCTTTGAAATGCTAAGACCTGTGCTTAGAATCAGAGGCACAGAGATGAGTGAGAAAGATTGTCCATTTTCTGTAACTGATGTTGGCGTAGTCCAAGCCAGCAGAGAAACACCCATTCATAACTCATTGTGAGAAACACAAAGGCTACTGAGAACCAAGAAGGAAGCCAACTACCAGCCAAAGACTCTGAAAACATGTCCCAAGGGAGAGAGAACTTGAGAGCTGAATGCCCAGAAAGTTACTTCAGAGTTTCCCCCCGCACAACACACCAGTCAAGCAGCAGTCTTGATCACTTCAGGTCTAAGAAGTCTATCTTAAAACACTCCCCACAGCCTTGCAGCTAAAACCTAAGCTTGTAAACATGATATCCAAAGCCCATTCTTCTAGTATTCAGAATTCCTTCTCAACAGAGGATCACTTCATTTTCCTAAATGATTTAGTATTTTGGCATGAAATATACAATCAATATGCACACCCTTGCTTATTGCCATTTTGATCACAATAGCAAAGAGTTGGAAACAACCCAAGTGCCCATCAAAAAACGAATGGATAGAGAAGCTGTGGTATATTCACACAATGGAATACTATGCCTCATTGAAAAACAAGGAACTCATGAAATATTATACAAAATGAGTCACCCTGGAGGACATTATGCTGAGTGAAGTATCTCAGTCACAAAAGGACAAATATTGCATAGTGCCATTGTTGTAAAACAGGACTAACATCAGCGTTAGAGGGACTCTAAGAAAAGAGGGAATAAACAATGTACACTGCATTGAAACAGACGTGGGAGGGAACTGTTTGAAAGGAATATATGATTTGGTATCATTTTCAAGACAAGAGTCTAGAATGAGAGCTGCATGGGGGAGTGGACCTGGGAGGGGGATTGTATAATAATAAAAGTTTGATTTATTTATTTTTTTACTTTTCAAAGAGAAAAACCAACTAGGGAGAGGGGTGGGCAGGGAGGAAAATGTGCAACAATGAATGAAGGGACATCCAACGTCTCTATAAACTGTCATTAAAAATTTTCATTATTTTTGTGTGTGTGTACCATAGAATCAGATCTGATTGGTACAGGAGGAGATTGTGCTTCCTTCTCCAGGAAAGCATCTGATGGATTCGAACCCTGCACTTCTGGGATTCATTAAAAATTTTTTTTAAAGAAATACGCAATCAAATTGTAGGCTTCCTCCCTTTATGTTGGGATTTAAATGACTAATAGTGTTCCAGAAATGCCTTATTACCTTAAATAAAAGATAATCTTTTCGCAGGTAGAATTTGGACATCATTTTATTGATATTTTCACATTTTCCTGCTTTAAAAATTTTATAAAAATGGAAGAAAATATGTAACACTCTACAAATATCACCAAACACTAAGCAAAAGAATCCTCTGCCTCACGACCGTCGGGGCACCAGCTGGTCGCTGGCCTTCCAGCAGCTCAGTGAGACTAAATCACATGGAAGGAGATTTCTCTTTCATCCTTGGAGCTGCTGGTGAGTTTGAACTGCCAGAGGACATGGCGTTCGGGTTAGCAGCCAAACTCTCTCTGTCACTAGAGTCCCCGTAAGATAACCAGTCCTAAATACATTTTCACACTTTGAGTCTTTAACTATTAGTTTATGAAATTCTTCAAAAGTTACGAAACGACATATACACACTACAGTCAGTGAAAAGCAGAAAATCATGTTTGTAGAAAACAATTGCACTTTTTTCCCCTCACACACACTTTACCCACTCTCTTCCCTGGCCCTTTACCTTGTAGCTGGTGTGGAAATATGTGTATGAACTCTTCTGAACCTATTTCTATGATCAGATGCACAGCCAGGTGCTCCTAAGAACTTCATTTCATGATAGATCCTACACTTAGGGTGAGTACTGCTACTTGTGGTGAATTCAAACCCATCTTCTTCTTCTTTTTTTTAAACAGAGAACTGCCAGCAGTTGGGTTTCCTCCTCCCATTAGTTTATTTATAAAATTATAATACAAATTCAAACAAATTCTTTCAATTTCCCTCAACCTCCCATCCATCAAATTATACAATCTCATGATTAATCCCTCCACCCCCTGTACATCCACATCCCTCTGCTTCCAGCCCCTCCCACCCCTCCTGGATCCTTCTACTCTTTCAACAATAATGACTTTATACAATATTTATCCTTGTGGGACTGAGTTAGTTCACTCAGCATAATGCTCTCCAGTCCCTCCCAAGTTAGGTCATAATTTGTGAAGTTACTGCTCCTGTGTGCTGCATAGTATTCCCCTGTGTGAATGTACCATAATGTCTCAATCCATTCATTTGCGGTTGGACATCTGGACTGTTACCATGTTCTTGTAATGGTGAATAATGCTGCTATGAACAATTGTGTACAAATCTCAGTTTGTGCCTCAGTTCTTGTTTTTTCAGGGTATATTCTAAGCAGTGGAATCGCTGGGTCATATGAGATTTCTATGTTTGGCTTTTTGAGGAAGCGCCAAACTGCCTTCCAGAATGGTTGCACCATTCAAATCTATCTTTTAAAATTTTAATTCATCTTTTTAATATGTCCATTTTAAAAGATCACCTTAGCGGAAATACTATTACTATTAAAACACTATTGTAGTCACACAATTCCTTCAGTCCCTGGTCACCATGCGCATCGTAACTATCCACATCTTTGTGCCTTAGACTTGCGCAAAGTTTGCTTTCTTTCACTGGAGCTCCCAAAAAAATCTGGGGTGTCAGGAGGAGTAAAGTATGCTTTCCCGTTTGTAGTACGAGACACTGAGCCTTAGAGACATTCCCTCCCCCCCCAGCATTCAACAAGTAGGGCTGTGGATGCAGATCTGGACACCAGGTCATTACCTCCCTCCTGGCTGCTGCTGGCTACTGACAATATTGGGAACTTTCTGGCTTGAAGGTGCGTCTTCGCTTGATGTCTCTTTGCCCTGTGAGCAACTCTATCTCAGTGCCTGTTCCTCCCTTTCATAAGCCACCACTGCAAAGAGACGAAGGCTGAGATCCAGAGTGTTCCTGCGTGAAGTAACCTGTAAAACTTCCAAAGAAAAATGTTCCTAAAAATATTGAATTTATGAATAAATTTATTTAACACATCTTTGGGGGAAACACAAACAACATAAAAACACCCATTTTCATAAAAAAAGTCCTCACAAGACAAAAGCCCACAGAGGCCATTCTAGAATAGCTCTACTGTCTTCATGCTAACAGGAATACGTGGGTTTGTTTGCCCCTTTTTTATTAATGATTTTTAATACAACATATATATTTTTACAGTATCTTCTTTCCATTTAATTTCCCCCCATTCATTCATTATTGCACATTTCCCTCCCTGTCCACTCCTCCCTCCCAGTTAGATTTTCTCCTTGAAGAGGAAAAAAAATTATTTCATTGTTATACAATCCCCTCAAGTCCACAGTCCACTTTACTATGCATTTCTTTTTCTGTAATCTTTTCATGAAAATAATGCCTAATCCTATTAATTTTAAACAGTTCTCCCCCTCATCTGTTTCAATGCAGTATACATTATTTGTCCCCTCTTTTCTTAGGTTCCCCCCCAACTCCGATGTCAGTCCTGTTTTATAACATTGGCATTATGCTGTATTTGTCCTTTTGTGACTGAAATATTTCCCTCAGCATAATGTCCTCCACTGTCACCCATTTTGCATAATATTGCATGAGTTCCTTGTTTTTCAATGCAGCATAGTATTCATTGAGCTTCTCTATCAATTTGTTTGTTGATGGGCACTTGGGTTGTTTCCAGCTCTTTGCTATTGTGAACAAAGCAGCAATGAATACGGTGTGCATATATCTGCTTGGATGTTAGTTATGGTCTCTTTGGGGTATATTCCCAGTAGTGGAATTGCTGGGTCAAATGGTATCTCTATTTCCAACTTTTTGAGAAACCTCCATACAGCCTTCCACAGTGGTTGCACCCTTTTCACTCCCACCAACAGTGAATAAGGGTTCCAGTTTCTCCACAACCTCGCCAGCATTTGCTGTTTGCTGCTCTGTGGAATTCTGCTATTCTGACTGGGGTGAGATGAGATCTTGTAGGTGTTCTGAGGAATAAGTGTTTTGAGACTAAATGTAAGGTTGTTTATGACCCCAGAATCTTGTGGACATAGTTATGTGACACACCCTAGTTGATCCCATGTAGGTGTGTTTCCTCATCTATTATATTAATGATTGTGATCACGGAGCACAGGCTTGCCCATGACCGCTGTCTCAGATACTCACTCACCCATTCATCGCTGTCAAGTCAGAAACAGCTCACGGTCGCGCCTTCACTGGGTTTGCAAAGCTGGGAATGGTACAGGAGAGTGCCCACCATTCTCAAGGGGAGCTGTGGTGGAGTAGAACCACTAAGTGGACACAGCCTTTGGGTTGGAAAGGTGGAGTCGGTACCACACTGACCACACAGATTAAAGAAGGGAGGGTTATGGTTCTCCAGAAGAAACCAGAGCACTAACCTAGAATCATGGTACATGAATTCTGGGCAGAAAAAAAACCCCACAACTCAGGTATCTATAATTAACTCCCAGAACAATCATGAAGAGGCCGTTGATGAGGTCATTGTCATCTGCAGCACATGCGGCCCAGGGCAGACTTGACCTCCTTGTTCCGCAGGCTGTAGATGAGGGGGTTGAGCATAGGGGTGACCATGGTGTAAGAGAGGGATACTCCCTGCTTACTCTCCGGGGAGTAGCTCGCCTTGGGTCGCAAGTGGATGACCCCCATCGTGCCGTAATATAGAATGACCACCATGAGGTGAGAGGCGCAGGTGGACAAGGCTTTGCGACGTCCCGTGGCCGACGTCATCTTTAGGACCGTGACCAACACTCCCACGTACGATACGGCAATGAGACAAAATGGAACCATGATGACCAGCACTGTGGCCACTAACACAATGTCCTCAAAGACGCCTGTGTCCGCACACACCAGGCTCAGCAGGGGGGCGATGTCACAGAAGAAGTGACGAATGCCATGGGGCCCACAGAAGGGGAAGTTGAAGAGCCAGATGGTGAAGACCAGTGACACAGGGACTCCAGCCAGCCAGCAGGTGACAGCCAGCAGGTGGCAGAGCAGTGGACTCATGATGGCACCATAGTGCAGCGGCCTGCAGATGGCCACGTAGCGGTCCCAGGCCATGACGGCCAGGAGGAAGCACTCGGACGTGAGGGAGGCCAGGACCACCAGCATCTGCAGGGCACAGCCTACAGGGGACATGCCATGCCCAGGCCACAGCAGATTGACCAGCAGCTGGGGCACAACGTCCAGGGAGAAGCAAATCTCTACAAGGGCCAGCTGGCGTAAGAAGAAGTACATGGGCGTGTGCAGGACAGGGTCCCACGTGGTCAGCAGCACGATGACGCCATTGCCCATCAGTGTGAGCAGAAACATGAGCAGGAAGAGCACAGCAAGCGCTGGCCGCAGCGTGGGCACGTGAGCAAAGGCCAGCAGGAGGAATTCGGGAGTCCAGCTCTGGTTAGTGCCCATGGGAGCTGAGCCTGTCACAGTCAGTGGAGCACAGAAAGGTGGAAGAGGCCAAGTCAAAGGAACAGCAAACGGCACTTGCCACAGTCTGTCCCCCACTGTATTTGCTACCTAGGAAAAAAATCCAAGAGCTCTTATTAAAAGACAGAAAATGTCAAAATGTGGCAGGAGTAGAACAGAATTTCAAATTCTCAATAGAATACCTTCGTCTATGGAGCCATCAAGGTTCGATGAAGTCCTGAAACTACTGCCCTGCCAGTATCTTAAAACATTAAACTGAAAGTATCCCCTGACGTTTTCTTTGAGCCATGCAATGGTTTCAACCAACCCATTTTATACATCTGTGAGTTGTGCCTGATCCAGGCCATGGTCTTTGTAATTACTTGTTATGCATCAGAAAGCTGGAAATGACTAAGGATGACAGAAGAATTACTGACATCTTAGAGTTGTGGTGCTGGAGAAGAGCCTTGAACCACGGACCACCAAGGAAACAAAGAGATCTGTCTTGGAAAGGGTGAAACCAAGCTTCTCCTTGGAGACTAGGAATTTGCAGCTCCATCTCACATACTCTTGCCATATTGCCAGAAGGAACCAGTCCTTGGAGGACACAGATAAGATGGATTAATACAGTAACTGGGGTAATGGGGGTAGGTTTGTCTGAGTCCGTGAGACTGGCCCAGGAAAGGTCAGGCTTCAGAGCTGCTGTATATAAGGTTGCTATGAGTCGCAGGTGACTCGACAGCACCCAACAACAACAATAGGGAATCACACTAGGAAGGAAACTCAAAAGGTAACATGGTGTATAAACCATTATTGAGGGGTGAGTACGAGGATCCTCGGGGCAGGGGGAGGGTTCAGAGCTACTGTACACGGGGGTCGCTAGGCATCGCAGGTGACTCGGCCAATAACATTCTAGGACAGATTTGGAAGCAGGAGTGGCATCCCCTTCCTAAAGAACATGCCTCTGGAAACTCTATAAACTTTTATAAATGTCAATAGTTGTAGACGGGCTTCAGGCCTTTTGTTCGCAGGGTCACTATGAGTCGTGCTTGACTCAAAGGCAATTAACAACAACAACAACATATATTCTTACCAAAAAGAAAATTGTTGTATGAAAGGCAAATCTATTCATATTACACACTGAGTCCTCACTAGTTCCCTAATAAAGAGGAAACAAAATAAAGGGTCCCCAAGTTCTCCATTCACCTCTCTGATTCCTGTTCCACAGGGTTCCACCCACGTGGTTATCCTGCCTCCGGACCTTTTCACGTGTCATTTACTTCCCTTGAGATGTTCTTCCCGTGGGTGCTTGTACAGCTGTTCCAGTCTCTTAAGGAGTTCTTTGTAGACTAGTCCTCTGCTATTTCTCTCTCACAAATCCTTCTGCACTAAATTTCAAAGGTCTTCTAAGACCTAAGACAATTGTTCTTTCCTTCTTACCTCAGTGTCTTCACATGTCATAGTCCCTCTGCCCAGAATGCTGTTCCTCCCAACAACAGCTATTACTATATGCATCTCAGCCTCCAGACTTCCATTCAGACATCATCTTCTCAGAATCTGCTCCCCCGACAGGAATAGATCAGCCAATACCCACCTTCAATCCCTGTCCTGTATGGAATGACATTTCATTTCAGTTCTTATTTAATAAAGTGTAGTTCTTCCTTTAAACTGTCAACTCCATGAAGTAGTTACCTTCATGTCTAGGACCCAAGACAGCTCATTCGCCATCAGGTGGTGTTATAAACTCACGGCTGAGTGCGTTAACCATTTTCACCACCCAGCAACTGATACACACAGTCCACACTCAGTCATTAAGGAATGAATTGCATCTGAGAGCCTCATCTTCTTAACCCCCGAGACATATAGAACACCCACTTCTCTGACCTCTGTCAGCCCTGCAGGTTGGAATATGCTGTGGAGGACTGGCACCCACACTTGTTCATTGAGAACATATACGCCACCGTGCCAGGCTATGTTCTCTCACCGTGAATCTTGGGATCTATTGGCAAGGTTCAGACATATAGATCTAGGTTCAAATCCAGGCTATGCCATTTCCTGTATGTGTGATCTTGGGCAGGGACTTTCACTAACTTGAGCCTCAGTTACCTCAAAAAGAAACTGTTGTTGTTGTTGTTGTTGTT
>NW_006400228.1:619309-626016 GCF_000299155.1 Elephantulus edwardii | reverse complement strand
CTAGCAGTCCATGGTATTCTCAATACTCTTCTCCAGCACCACAGCTCAAAGGCATCAATTCTCCTTCTATCCTCCCTGGTCATTGTCCAACTCTCTGACGCATAACGAGTGATTGCGAAGACCATGGTCTGTATCAAACGCACCTAAAAAGAAACTAGTGATTTTTTTTTTAATTAAGCTTGGCGAGCTCTGGTGGCCTGGAAGAAAGAAGCTGCACTGCAATCCCAGAGGTGAGCTGTTTGAATCTACCAGATGCTCTGCTGGAGAAGGAGGGACAATCTCCTCCTGTACCAGTCAGATCCGATTGGACGGTACATACACACAAAATAATAATTAAAAAATCATGTTATATTAAAAAAAAAGACAGTGAATTTTTTTCCAAAAACACACCCAGAAATTACACTGTTAGGTTAGTGCCCAAAAGCCTTAAAAAGAGATACACCGATAACATGCACACCGACTCCCACTGCAGCACTGTTCACACAAAGCCAAAACGTGGAAAGAATAAATATTCATTAACAGGTAAGTGGATAAGCAGATTTTGATATATTGTTGTCATGCGGTGCCGTTGAGTATGACTTACAGCGACCCTAACAACAACAGATCTGAACCCTATCCTATCCTGTGCCATCTTCACACTTTCTGACACACTAGAGCCCATTGCAGCAGTCACCGTGTCAATCCACCTGGTCGAGGGCCTTGCTGTCCTTCGCTGACCCTCCGCCCTTTCTAGCTTCATAGCCCTCTCCATGGAATAGCCCCTCCTAGCAACATACCCTAAGTATGTGAGGTGAAGCCCCATCATTCTTGCCTCCAAAGAGCTCTCTGGATGCACCGTCTCCAAGATGTATTTCTTTGTTCTTTTGACTGTAGCTGAGATGGTCAGTGCTCTTCAACACCACAACTCAAAGATGGTGTCTATTCTTCTTCCGTCCTCCTTATTCATTGTCTAGCTCTCTGATGCATAGCAAGTGATCAGAATATGAGCATTCGATAGATACTTACTAGAAAATATCACTCTGCCATAAAGAGAAAGGAAAGGAAATTCTTGACCAACTACAATACAGATAAGCCTTGAAGACATTATGCTGCGTGAAGTAAGTCAATAAGTACTGTATCATATCACTAATATGAATCACCTGGAAGAGGTAAAGATAGAGTTTAAAGTTTAATAGTGCTTACCAGGGATGGGAGAGATTGGGTGGGACCATAATTTTTAAGGAGCAGAGCTCATGAGAGCAGGAAATATGGCAATGGACATTGATGATGGCTACACCACAAAATTGAACTAATCTTCTTTACTGAATCCTTTATCAAAGGGGTTAAATGGTAAAATGCTGTGTTATTTGTTTTCGTAACGATAAGTTTTGTTTCCAATGGATCTGACCCACAGGGTTGGAGATCCCAGCGGGATGTTGCACATCAGAGATTCTAAACAGTGGCATCATTTCTTGGCTTAGGAGAACATACTCCTAACCATTCATTGAAACGGATGTGGATTACAGATAAATGTGACGTTAGTACGATCATAAGTTTCTCAAGGAAAATAAAATGTGTTCATATACTCAAACTAGAACTTTCAAAAACACAAACCATCAAAATCCTCCTTGCCTTTGACTCTGAATTGACTTGCAGCTGACCCCCCAGGGGAACTCCAGAGGCTACATATCATATGAAAGGACATTTGCCCATCTTTTTTGGTTTTTTTCCCTCGGAGCAGCTAATGATTCAAACGTCTTGTCTTATCATTGGCAGTTCAGCTCCTCATCCTCTAGACCGGCATGTCTCCTCATCCGGGTCTTGTTATCTGCCATCAATTGACACCAGGTCCTAGCTGGCCCACCCGTGGGGTCTTAGAAGCTGTAAATCACATAGGAGAAGACTGTCCATCTTTCTTCTGGGGAACAACCAGGGGATTTGAACTGCCCACCTTTGGGTTGGCAGTGAAACACTAGGGCCCCCAGAGTTCCCTCAGCCAGCTTGGTGGTGCCAAATGATATGTAACCAAGTGTATTTAGTAGAAGTTTCTGGGTGGTATAAAGAGTCAACACACCCAGAAGAAAGACTAGATAATTGACTTCTGGGGGGAAAAAATCAGAGAAGGAGAGACGGATGGCATAAAAGAAAGAAGAAAAGGGATTGTTTTAGATCTTTGGAATATAAATTGTCTTGGAGATCATTAAAAAACCTTTTCCTTTTCAGATTAGATAATACGAAATCCAAGATGAAGGGTACAGACCACATATCCGAGTTTTCCCTCTCTCACTTCTTCCGGACACTGCATGTTTTTGAAAGCAAGCGTATACACAGTTACCCAGAGGTCACATTATTGGAGAGAAGCAGATTTGTAGCTGTACAGCATTGATTATTGCATTTTTAGAGAGTTTCTACGTGGGTCTTGGCTTCCGTCCTGCGAGCCCAACCCCAGCCCAGCACCCCTAGGTGGTGAGTACATCCTTTTTCCTTTGTGTAGGTGTATATGATAAAATGGACAGGTTCTTTTAATGTATCATGAGAGGATTCCTAATGCGTGCTGCAGAAATGCCTACAAGCCTGTTGTTTCTTAAAATTCATTCTGCATAACTTGAAAAGCTAGGTTTTAGACAGAAGTACAAATTGGCTTCCAGCTTGCCAGAGCAGTCTTTCTGACTTCGTTCTCTCCATTTGCTCTGTCCCTCCTGAGAGGAAGCCTTACTTGAGTTAAAAAGTCCACGATGAGGAAGCCGTGTGCAATGCCTGCTGTTTTTCTTTTTGTTAATATTGTCATTACTCAGTAATTTGAAGTTTGTTTATTGTGTTGTGAGTCGCCTATGACTCTACTCAACGGCACTTAACAAAAACAACCGCATAGAGAGAGCTCTGTTGGCCTAGTGGATAGAAAGTGATGCTACCAAGCCAAAGGTGGGTGACTCTAATCCTGCTAATCTGATCAGGCCTGCTTTTAATTGTTTCTGGTCAAACATTTTTCTAGGTCAGATAACCCTGGTGTGTCCACTTGCCATACAGAGGTGACTTGTGGTTGCTGTGATGCTGAACACTGCGACCCTGATGTGTCAAATGTGATCACGGTCACCCATGGTGGACAGTGTTTGGTGGAGCTCCCCGTTTAAAACAAGCTTGGAAGCAGGAGTGGCACTCACTTCTGAAATAGCTTGCCTCTGGAAACTCTATGAACCTGGAGAAACGATGAAAGTTCTACAAGCGTTCAGGTCTTTTGTCCATAGGGTCGCTATGAGTCGCCTACAACTTGATGGCACTTAACAACAACAAGAACAACAACAAGACATTGTAGAGTTTATCTCAAATTGTTAAAAATGGTAATGTACAAATGTGAATAGACACTGATCTATAATATGGGTAAGTTTTGTTTCGCCTATAATAAATATTTATAAACAAGTTGGGGGGCAGAGAGAATATGAAATCCAAAGAGGGTCATTCCTTACTCCCAGGACTCCACAATCTTCGCCCTACCTCGAGGCTTCCACCGCCGTTTACGAATGCTGTCCTCCAAACGCAGGGTGAGCCTGCAGAGGTCCACACCCACGACTAGCTTTATGTCTGAAAGAACTAAAAGCTGTACCTCAAGCACTTACACGTGCCCCCATGTTCACTGTGGCACCATTTACAACAGCGAAGAGATGGAAGCAACCCAAGCGTCCGCCAGAGGACAAACAGTAAAGAAATTGTGTTGCATTCATGCAACAGAGGGCCATACAGTGCTAAAACCCAATAGAGCATTCACAGAGCATTGCAGCAACGTGGACGGATGGATGAACAGGCCACGCTGTTGGGTGGGAGAAGTCAGTCACAGAAGAAGAACTCTTGTGTAAGATCACTACGATTAAATGATTAAAGTTAAGGAAAAGTTTACACACGGATTGATGCATTCTTGGATGGTTACCAGGGATAGGAAGGGAAAGAGAGGGGAGTAAAAAGTAAGTAAATGGGTAGAGACACACGTTCACATCGGTACACGGAACGGCAATCCACAAAGCAGGGGAGGGTCAGTATAACAGCACGAGAGAAAAGGAAGACACAGGAAAGTAGAGAGAGGACAGAAAAGGTAGGACAATAGGCGGAAAGCTAGCAACGTGTCATTTCATTACGGGCATTGAAATGAATGCTGTGGAGCAAAATTTGTTTGAATAGTGGAAGGAAACCTTATTCTGCTCTGTAGAATTCACCCAGATTGCAATAAAAAGGAAACAGAGGCCCAGGGGCCTTCTCCACATCACAGAGCAAAGCGGGACATCCATGTCTGTATCCACCAGTCAGAAGCTCAGAGGGGCCATTCGTCCTCCCTGAATCAAAGGAAGCTCCAGCTCCTAAAATGAAGACTCACCTCTTGACAAGTCCGCAGTGTAGAGGCTTGACTGAGACTCACCTTACAAAGATATCAGCCTCTGCCGAGGGACCCTGAGACCAGAGGTTCTCCCTGAAGACCTCAGGACCAGGGCTCATTATCCAACCATATGCCCTGCTGTCACCGTCGAGGAGATGCCCTTCCAGTCTGTTTCTTCCCTCCCTCCACGGTGGAGAGCAATCGCAAGCGGGTGTGACGCTGGCATGATGATGAACGAGCAGGCCCTCTCCTCTGCTGGCCAGGAAACAACCTGGTCTAGCAAAGAGATGGACCACAGGACGGCAAACAGAATCACGATAGCATTAAAGTGTGCCCTTCCCAAGGAAAGTTGGTGATGACCATACAAAGAGACTGCTGCAGCTTAATTCCTTGAATTATAGAAGTAAAAAAAAATGAATTGCCAATTGTTCTGTCTCTGTCTCTGTCTCTGTCTCTCTCTCTCTTTCTGTCTCTCTCTCTCTCCCACTCTCACCTCTTTTTCTCTCTCTAACAAGGAAAAAATGGAGTTTGTTAAGAATGAAAATTTAAGGCATGGAAAAAAAATGATACAAGGGCAAAAACTGAAACTAAGATACATGCTTTCGTAATCATAAACATGGATGATGGTTGCACAACACAAATGGGGGTTTTGTTTCCACTCATACACAAGAGAAAAGTATTGAACTGGCAGAAGTTGTGATACCTATATTTTCACAATTAATGTGTTAAAATGGAAAATAGGATGCACGCCCATGTTTGTTGCAGCTTTGTTTGCAGTATCAAAGAGCTGGAAACAACCCAAAAGCCCACCAACAAATGAATGGATAGAGAAGCTCTGGTATAGTCACACAACGGAATACTATGCAGCATTGGAAAACAAGAACTCATGAAATATCATACTAAATGGATGACCCTGGGTGAGCTCTGGTGAACTAGTGGCAAGAGGCTGCACTGCAATCCCAGAGGTGCATGACTTGAATCCACCAGATGCTCTGCTGGAGAAGGAGGAACAATCTCTTCCTGTACCAGTCAGATCTGATTTGATGGTACATACACAAATTTTTTAAAAAAAATAATAATTTTTTAAAATGGGTTATCCTGGAGGACGTTATGCTGAGTGAAATATCTCCGTCATAAAAGGACGAATATTGCATACGACCACTGTTGTAAGACGGGACTGCCAGTATTGCAGTTTCAGTGTGGCTGCCCGTACTCCTGTGCCAGTGTGTCTACCAGTGCCAGTGTGACCGCCAGTCCTCCAGTGCCAGTGTGCCTGCCAGTGCCAGCGTGCCTGCCTGAACTCCAGTACCAGTGTGACTGCCAGTTTTAGTGTGAACACCAGGGCGATTGTGCCTTCCAGTACTCCAGTGCAGAAAAGGAGGGGAGAAACGATGTGTATTTTGAATTGAAACAGGTGAGGGAGAGAACTGTTTAAAAGGGATCTATGATTAGGTATTATTGTCATGACAGGAGTCCAGAAGGAAGGCTGCACAGTGGAGTGCACTTGGGGGAAGGGTTTGCATAACAATTAAAAGAGTTTCATTTTCAAGGAGAAGAGTGAATTCGGGTGGAGGGGGTGGGCAGGTGGTGCGACAATGAATGAATGGAAACCCTAATTCTCTATAAACCTTCATTAAATTAATTTTTTTAAATGGAAAAGATATATGCTTTCCCATCTTTTTGAGGTGTAAAGGAAAACGAAATCCATATGCATGCCACAACATTATCAGATCCTGGAAACACTACTGGTAGTTCTGGCCCAGCAGACCATGACACTTAATAAACTTATTTACATAACATTTTTCCTAGTTCTTCATTGTCCTCACAATAATTAGCGTACTTGACTCCATTGTCAAAGCTATTGTGTTGATTTATCTCATTAAAGGTCTTCCTATTTCTGCTGACCTTCAGCTTTGATGAATACAATGCCCTTACCCAAAGATTCTCTCTCCTTAGGACATCTCCAAAGTCCCTGAGACCCTGTCTCACCAAATCTACTTCTGTGGGACCGCCAGGCTGTACATCTTTCAACACAGATCTGTTCTTTTCAAAGTTCATTTCACTACGCATTTGACATTCTTTATTCATACCATAATTCAAAGGAGTGAATTCTTTTTCAGTCTTCCTAACTCCTTGGCCCACTGACTGGAAAAGATCGATGTTTGTTCCCATTCCAAAGAAAGGTGACCCAACAGAGTGCGGAAGTTATCAAGCAATATCATTAATATCACATGCAAGCAAGATTCTGCTGAAAATTATCCAAAAACGTTTGGAACAATATGTCAACAGAGAACTGCCAGATGTGCAGGCTGGATTTAGAAGTAGTCGTGGTATTAGGGATATTATAGCTAATGTTAGATGGATC
>NW_006400228.1:609359-619114 GCF_000299155.1 Elephantulus edwardii | reverse complement strand
GAGGCAGTCATCAGAACAGAGCAAGGAGACACTACATGGTTCAAAATCAAAAAGGGGTTTAGTCATAGATGTATTCTGTTTCCATACCTTTTCAATCTGTATGCAGAACAGATCATCGGAGATGCTGGGCTATGCGAGGAGCAATGTGGCATCAGGATTGGTGGAAGAGTCATCAACAACCTGCATTATGCAGATGATACAACCCTGCTTGCTGAAACTGAGGAGGACCTGAAGCACTTGCTGAGAAGGTCAAGGACTGCAGCCTTAAATATAGATTGAAGTTCAGCATCAAGAAAACAAAGATTCTCGCCACTGGGCCAATTGGCAGCATCAGTATGGATGGTGAAGAGATTGAGATAAGTAACAGTTTTAGTTTGTTTGGCTCCACAGTCAACACTCTTGGTAACAGCAGCCAGGAAATCAAGAGACGAATTGCATTGGGAAAGTCGGCTGTGAGCGACCTCTCAAGAGTACTGAAGAGCAACGACATCAGGCTGGAGACTAAGGAGCGCCTGATTCAGGCTATAGTCTTCGCAATTACGTGCTATGCATCAGAAAGTTGGACAGTGAATAGGGTTGATAGAAAGATAATTGATGCCCTTGAGCTGTGGTGCTGGAGAAGAGTGTTGGATATACTATGGACTGCTGGGAGAACAAACAGATTTGTCCTGGAGAGGGTGAAGCCAGAATGCTCCTTGGAGTCAAGGATTCTGAAGCTTCGTCTGACATACTTTGGGCATGTTGCAAGGAGGGACCGGTCCTTGGAGAGGGACATCATGTTTGGCAGAGTGGAGGGACGGCGCAGGAAAGGAAGACCTTCAATGAGATGGATCGATTCTGTTACTGGAGCAGTGGGAATAACTGTGTTTGAGATGGTGACATTGGCACAGGATAGAACAGCATTTAGAGCTCTTTTGTACATAGGGTTGCTATGAGTCGCAAACGACTCGATGGCACATAACAACAACAACAACAACTCCTTATCCAGCTATCAGATGTGTATGAGGCAATTGAAAAATAGCATGGTTTGGATCAGTGCTAGTGCTAAAAATGATATAATTGCCTTTTATATTTTCTTTATTATTATTTTGTGTGTGTGTGCTGTTAAATCGGATCTGACTGATACAGGAGGAAATTGTCCCTCCTTCTCCAGCAGAACATCTGGTGAATTTGAACAACTCACCTCTGGGATATAGTTGCCTTTTAATATTTTAAAGACTTTGTTTTTGGGGACTTTCATAGTGGAAAAAGAAGACATTATATATACAACCACATGAAGAGTAACTATATCAATCTGGAGACTAAGGTGCTTCTGATCCAGGTATGGTCTTTGCAATCACTTGTTATGTATCAGAAAGCTGGACAATGACTAGGATGATAGAAGGAGAGTTGATGCCTTTGAGCTGTGGTGCTGGAGAAGAGTATTGAATATACCATGGACTGCTGGGAGAACAAACAAGTTTGTCCTAGAGAGGGTGAGACCAGGCTGCTCCTTGGAGGCAAGGATTCTGAAGCTTCATCTGACATATTTTGAACATGTTGCAAGGAGGGACCAGTCCTTGGAGAGGGACGTCATGCTTGGGAGGGTGGAGGGACAGCGCAGGAGAGGAAGACCCTCGATGAGATGAATCGATTCAGTGATGAGGGTAATGGGGGTGGGTGTGTAGGAGACAATGAAATTGGCACAGGTCAGAGCAGGGTTTAGGGCTGCTGTTTACAGGGTCACCATGAGTCACAAGTGACCCAATGACACATAATAACAACAGCAATACCAGTAACATCACTTGCAAGTAAAATCTTGGAAAGGATTATTTGTAAAGGTGGCACGATACATCTATAGTGAACTGCCAGAAAAGTCAGCTAGATTCAGAAGAGGCATTGGAAGGAGGGGTAACATTGCTAATGTCAGGTGGATTTGACTGAAAGCACAGAATAGAAAAAAAGATGTTTACAGTGTTTTACTGACGATGGAAAGATGTTTGGTTGTGTGTATCATAAGCAAACAAACAAACAAAAACTGTAGCTATCACTGAGAAGAAGGAGAATCTAAGAACACTTAATTGTGCTCATGAGAAATCTAGAAATATAGAGACCAAGAAGCAGTTCTCCAAACATAACAAGGGAACCCTGCATGAATGTCTCAGTTCTCATTTCCTTGGGGTATATTCTAAGCAGTGGAAGAGCTGGGTCATATGGAATTTCTATGTTCAGCTTTCTGAGGAAACGTCAAACAGCCTTCCTGAGTGGTTGTACCATTTTACATCCCACCAGCAGTGTCTCACATACTATGGGTATGTTGTTCGGAGGGACTAGTCCTTGGAGAAAAACATCACCTCCTTGGAAGAGTGGAAGGTCATCATCAGAGAGGAACACCCTTGACACGATGGATTGACACAGTGACTGTAGCAATGGGCTCAAGTGTGCTGGTGACGGTGAGAACGGCACAGGATAGGGCAGATTTCAGATCTGTTGTTTATATTTCAGATCTGTTGCTATGAGTACTACTCAACTCTATGGCACATACAAACAACTACATAATGATTACACTATAATCCCAGATTTCAATAATTTCTTGGTTTTGTCCATTCTCTTCCTGGACTATGTTTTTGATGACCAATTGTTGTAGTGGTATTTACTGTCCTGATACAAATTTTCTTTTCTCTCTTGGCCCTGAGATTAGTGGTTACAACTCTGTTTTTGCTCTGGGCTTAGTTAAATGCTGCATTCAGCTACAGAGTTCCTCCCCCTCCACTATTGCTTGCGTTCCTGATAACAGCTATGAAGGAGTTATATGTGTCTCTCTTTATTTTTCACTGTACTTTATTTTGCATTCAATCAGCCAATTTGCAAGTGCTAGATCCCCCACTTCTACATCCCATGAATAGATGTTGCCTTGGGCAAATGATTGTAACGTCCCTCAGTCACTCACCCCTCACCAGGGAGTCAGAACTCACTCTTCTGTGACCACTGGCCTGTGGGGTTTGGGGAGGTCGTAAATCACTGTGAGGAAATTGCCCCTCTCACTCCCATGGAGTCACTGGCAGATTAGAACTTCCAAAGAGGCGCTCTTTAGGTTAGCAGTGCAACTCAATCCATGGATGATTCTTATTCTTTCCAGAAACTAAGGGTTTTCATTTTCCTGCTTTGACCCTTTTTCCCCAAACCACACATTTCAATGAGTTTAGGCCATTGCAGTGAATCCTACCATTCTGACACCAACTAACTAAATAATTTACTTTCCAAGAATCAACATACATCTGTATCTTACGAGGCAGAGCTTAAAGATATTTTAAATGTCCAACCTTTCAAAAATACTATACCACTCCACTTTCTCTAACATCACCTACAATAGTCTCTCCCCAGTTTTTAGATTCCATAATTCACTGGTGAGGGGAGGGGGGATAAAAACATTTTTATTGTAATTTGAGTGAAAGTCTAGAAAGCATATTGAATTTCTATTGAATCATTCATCCATGTTTTGCTTTATAGCTTTCATGACGGGACCCACATTGCCTGGTCATGTCATCATGCCTTTATTGCATATTGCCTTTCCCTTCACCCAAATTAACAACGATATGTTATCTATTTACTAATTTTTACTGCCTTCTCCTTTCCTGGAAAAGCTGACATTTAGAGAGTGACTTAAAGAGGAGGAGCAGTGGTTAAACCATGGAAGACAGCCAGGGGAATGGGGAGGGGGAGAGAAAAATAAGAATATGGTGCTCCGGAAGCCAAGAGGAGTCATCCACACTGCAGATCTTTTCCTCTATCACAGCTCTGAGCTAGCTGTGTTTTCTCACCCCAAAGGCAAAGTCATCACTCCTGGGAAAGGAGCAACTGCCAAAGCTTCAACTTCTTGGCTAATGAGTTCAACAAGTCAAAAAGTTCCTTGGCAATTCCCACAGCAGTCTCGGCTCCTCTGTTCCTAATGAGCTCCCTCGGGTTCTGGGGGAAGAAGTGGAAGACAATTATTCCGTTCCCTTCTGGTCTGATTGCTTCATAGCCTGGCTTTCAGTCCCTGGAGACCTCTCTTTGATGTCCGCTTGGACACTGAGATTGTTAACAGAGTTCTCATCATGGGGGAATTATTGGGAGTGTCAACTTAATAAGGTTTTTTTTTAGCTTTCAAACAATTATTATATTGAACTCAATTTATCTGGCAATAATAAAAATTTCTAATTTCTCTTAGTAAGTGAGAGGCTCTCCTTGGACACAAAGGTCTTCAGAGAGAGGCTATCTGAGATTAGTTTAGGTAAACACTACTCTGTGTGTGTGTTGTGTTTAGTCAGTTTATCATTTCTCTCTAGACACCAGACTTAACAGTCAGACTAAAAATATGTTCTCGTTCAGGGGAGCTCTGGTGGCCTACTGGCAAGCAGCTGCATTGCAATCCCCAAAGTATGTGGTTCAAATCCTACAGATGCTCTGTTGAAGAAGGAGGGACAATCTCTTCTTGTACCACTAAGATCTGATTTGACCATACATATCACACACAAAAATATAAAATAAAAAATAACATTTAAAAAACAAACATAAAAATATGTTCTCATTTGATGCAATGATTTTTCTGAGTGATTCTATCAAGAGGATGATTTCCAAAGATGTCGAAGGGCCTCTTCAGGTAAGAACCAGAAAGTTCTGACTCAGGTGTGAGACTTTGATACAACACACCCACAAGAAGACTCGAAGCAGGAACAAGAGAAAGAAACTGAGGTTTATTAGACATTTATAACAGACTATGAATGGGTCAGGACAGATGGACTCCACCTTTATCTTGCAAAAGGGTTTCTATATCTTTTACACTGGGGAGTGGGGTTTACACAGCTGATAGATTTATGGTAGTAAAGGGGGGAGTGGAGGGGTGAGGTTAGAGGTAAAGCCACAGGGCTGCAAGGTTTGGTGGGTGGAGGGGGGAAGCAAACGGGAAGGATCCAGGTGAAAAGACAGAGTAATGACGGACAAGGTCCAATGGTGATTGATTTTATAAAATTTAATGTATGAGAACGATTGTATGTAACACAATGTATATAAATTTTGTGAGCAAACCCATTTTCAAAAAGAATGTAAAATAGAGTGTATATGAAAGATTGTATGAAACACTTGTAAATGAAAGATTGTGTAAAACACAATGTATATGAATCGGGGAGGGGTGGGAAATAGCTTCACCTCACACACTTGAAGCATATGGCTGGGAGGGATTATTCCTTGGAGGACATGTTGTTCAGGAAGATGGGGGTGGGTGTGGGGAGGAAGAAAGAGGGTTAGTGAAGGAAAGGAAGACCTTCAACCAGGTGGATTGACACAGACACAGTGACGGCTGCAATGGGCTCTAGTGTGTCAGGAAGTGTGAGGATGGCACAGGATAGGACAGGGTTCAGATCTGTTGCTCCTAAATAGGGTCGCTATAGGTCATACTCAACTCAGTAACACCTAACTGCAAGAACCAGGGAAAACTGAGTTGTCCAGACTTGCCCACAACTTTGCTTTATTGCCCAGGTGATGTTAATAAGTTCAGGACTATTCAAATATATGATGTTGTTGTTGTTGTTGTTGTTAAGAGCCATCGAATCGCAGACGACTCATAGCGACCCTCAGAAGGGGTCGCTAAATTAAATTAAAATTAAACATATGATAGAGTTGTAAAATTGACCTCATGTGTCTCCAGCCTGCAAAACTGGTGGAACAGTCTGATTGACGTCTGTTTGTCCTCAGATACTGCGATAACTTCTCCGTGGCCATGCAGAGCACCTTAAGGTGTCTGTATACCAGGAAAGGTGTCATGAGCCTTGAGCCTTAATTGTTTACTCATAGACATATTACAAAAGCCGGTTATAATTTATTGATTCATTCATTAACTCATAGCAATAATTGCAGTTTATCTAAATTGCAATTCATCAATCCATCACAACATATTGATTCATCAACAGTGAGGAACAGTCACTGGTCCCTGGGATCCCAACGCTTCTCCTCTTTTTGCCTCTCGTGGTCATTGGTGCACGTGGGGTGGTTCTCGGCTAGTTTAGCAATTTAGTGTAGCCAGGGTCCATCGGTGTGGACAGAATCCTCTGCTGTCTCAATAGCTTATGTCCATCAGTGTAGGCCAGAGTCCTTGGCTCTGAAAAGAGCCTTTGGGTCTTCAGTGTCAGCAAATCGTCTTCAGCAGAAGTGAGGAAGTGAGAGTTTTTAGCTGGGCTCTCTAGGGTATAAATATCCTTGGCTTGGCTACTAGATGCTGCATTATATTCAACCAATAACATTCCACTTGGAGTATTCAGCCAATAACATCACAAATCATAAAGTTTAAACTTTGGTTTTACCAACGATATTAGTTTCAAAACAAGTTGTATGACCAATCACATTAGTCCCAAAGCAACATGGGTTTGACCAATCATGTTCGGTAATAGTTGTGTTTCCTTGGTAACATGGGCAGTAACCAGTCATTCTCCTTATCAGGGGTCCACACCTGTTGTGGTCAGTGGGGCCCTTGAGCCACTAGAGGCCTGGTTGGACATGTTTGGACATAGCAACTGTTCAGTATATTTTCACAAATATTCTTACCATAATTTCTAACATATAACATAGCAGATTCCTAACATATTTCTTATTCTTATTTCTAAGATGTAAAATAGCAATTTCCTAACATATTTCTTATTCTTATTTCTAACATATAACATAGCAAATTCATACACATTTTCCCCCACTAGTTTATTTACAAAATTCTAATACAAATTCAAAGAATTTTTTTCAATTTCTCTCACCCCCCCCCCATCAAATTGATTAATTCCCTCCTTCTCCTCCTGTACATCCACATCCTTCCACTTCCAGCCTCTCCCACCCCTCCTGGATCCTTATACTCATTCTACAATAACGGTCTTATACAGTATTTATCCTTGTGGGACTGAGTTAGTTTACTCAGCATAATACTCTCCAGTACCTCCCAAGGTAGGTAATAATTTACAAAACCATTGCTCCTGCATGCTGCGTAGTATTCCATTGTGTGAATGTACCATAATTTCTCAATCCATTCATAATTTCTCAATTCATTTTTGGTTGGACATTTGGGCTGTTTCCATGTTCCTGCAATGGTGAATAATGCTGCTATGAACACTGGTGTACAAATCTCAGTTTGTGCCTCAGTTCTCATTTTCTCAAGATATATTCCAAATAGTGGAATAGCCGGATTCTATGGAATTTCTATGTTCAGCTTTTTGAGGAAGCGTCAAACTGCCTTCCAGAATGGTTGTACCATTTCACAATCCCACTAACAGCATAGAAGAGTTTCTCTCTCTCCACATCCTCTCCAACATTTATTGCTTGCTGACCTGTTAAACTTTGCTGCTACTGGGTTAAGATAGATAGTATCTCATTGTGATTTTGATTGGCATCTCTCTTAATGTCAGTGATTTTGAGCATTTCTTCCTGTGTCTGTTGGCCATCTGAATGTTCTCCTCTGGGAAAAGTATTTCCCCTTTTTGTTTTATAATTTTTTAGAGTTTGATGTTGCAATTCTGTGGTTGCTTGTCCTGTGGGATTAAAAGGAATTCCAGTACCATATGACGTGTTCCACGTAGTACAGTATTGTCTGAATTTAGAAGATGTATAGTATTGTTAAAGCTTCAGTTTGGTTGGCTCCACAACCAACACTCTTGGTACCAGCAGCCAGGAAATTAAAAGATGAATTGCACTGGGAATGTCTGCTGTCAGGGACCTCTCCAGAGTGTGCCTGATCCAGGCCATGGTCTTTGCAATCACTTGTTATGCATTAGAGAGCTGGACAATGACTAGGGAAGATAGAAGGAGAATGATGTCTTTAAACTGTGATGCTGGAGAAGAGTATTGAACCATGGACTGCTAAGAGAATGAACAAATTTGTCCTGAAGAAGGTGAAGCTGGGCTGCACCTTGGAAGCAAGGATTCTGAGGCTTCGTCTGGCATTCTTTGGACATGTTGCAAGGAGGGACCAGACCTTGGAGAGGAACGTCATGCTTGGGAGGGTGGAGGGACAGTGAAGGAGAGGAAGGCCCTCTATGAGGTGGATTGATTCAGCGACTGGGGTAATCGGGATGGATGTGTCAGAGGCAGTGAGATTGGCACAGGACAGAGCAGGGTTTAGGGCTGTTGTACATAGGGTCGCTATGAGTCACAGGCAACTTGATGGCACATAACAACAACAACAATTTCCAGACATAGGTTGCTATGCTTTTCTTCCGACTCGCCCTTGGTCAAGTTCAATCTGAGGAATGTCCTGCCAAAGAGGAGAGTACACAGAGACATCGTGGGAAGACAGCCCCAAGAGGGCAGGAAGACTCCCATTTCAAGCGAGAGAACAGCATCTAAAGCCAACAGAGAAGAGGTGCCACCTTTGCCTCAAACATTCTGAGAAAAGATGACCCTACAAACCCCCTCGTGACCTAGCGGGCAAGGAATTGTGCTGCTAACACACAGGCAGGTGGTTCAAATCCACCAGCTGCACCTTGGGAGAAAGAAGAACAATCTAATTTGTGGTTGTTGTTTCTGTTGTTGTATTTACAGCCTCCAAAACGTGGCTGGCTGGTCAGCTCTGAGTTCGTTCTGATTCAAGGGCAGTAATCAATGAGCGTGGAGCCACCCCACCCCCAGAACTGTGAGGAAAACATTTCTGTTCTGATAAAGAACTCAAGTTAATCTTTGACTACAGCAACCCTAGGAAACAAATTCACTCAGCAAATATTAGTATGCATATAAGGAAAGATAGTATGTGTACAAGGGAGCTCTGGTGGCCCAGTGGCAAGAAACAGTGCTATAATCCCAAAGGTACGCAGTTCGAGGCTACCAGCTTGCTCTGCGGGAGAAGGATGGGAAATCTCCTCCAGTCAATTAATTGCCTCTGAGGGGAACTCTGGTAGCTTAGTGGCAGGAAGCTGCACTGCAATTCCAGAGGTATGTGGTTTGAATCCACCAGATGTTCTGTTGGAGAAGGAGGGACAATCTCCTTCTGTACCAGTCAGATCTGATTGGGCAATACACACATAAAAGTAATAAAATTATAAAAAAACCTTTTAAGAATGAAACTTTCTGTGAAAGCCTGCCAGAGGGTCAGCTATGGGTCGGTTCGGACTCAACGGTACACAACAACAGCAACAACACAGCATAAGGAAAGATAATGTTTAATTGTGAAGCCCTTACATAAGGAACAGAAAGAATCCATTTTAAACAGCATGTAAAATTAGATTCTGCTCAAAAATGCAAGCAAAACTCTACACTATTGAAAGGAAGAAAAATGTAAAATTTGCAGAAATGATAATTTTTTTTCTAGAAGCCATACAATAATGTCCTTTATGAAAGCTACAAGGATACTAATTGCAGAACTCTGTCTGAGCAAAATAAAATTGTTTTAAAAAATGAAATCCATGCAGCAATGAATGACTGGAAACCCTAAGTCTCTGTAAACTTTCATTACAATTAATTAAAAAAAATAAAATCCATTGACTACGAAACAACTGCTTAGCTTCATCTGTAGAACGGAATATTAGCAGACCTCAAAAATAAGTTTCTCAGACTTTGAAATATATTCATCAACTGTAATTAATAGTATAAAACAAAATGTCCATGAATGATTGAATTGAAATATCAACTGTAAGTCAAATAAGTAAATAAAACGAATCTAATAATAATCATTATATGTGTAATCTATGTTTCTTCAATGGCAAAGTCTCCTAGATGTGATAAGAAAAAGGAGGAGGAAGAGGAAGGAAGGGAGGGAGGGAGGGAGGGAG
>NW_006400228.1:590572-608551 GCF_000299155.1 Elephantulus edwardii | reverse complement strand
AGGAAGGGAGGGAGGGAGGGAGGGAGGGAGGGCCATAAAGGAGGGGTGAGTAAAGAAAGAGGAAAATATATAAGGAAAGGGGAGGGCAGGGAGAAGGAGGAGGAGGAAGAGGAAACAGGCAGAGAGGAAGGAAAGGAAGCTCAAGGAGAATGTTGCTTCATGGTAAACAGCATGGGTACTGCTCAACAACACTGACTTGGATGGAGCTGCAGTTCCCAGAACCTTCTGCACAGGCTGTAAACAGGTGGCAAGCCTGATTCTAGGCGTGTTGAGACATCTTCGTCTCCAAGTTGGAGCCACCATGGGATCAGAAAGGCCCCGGGGAAGACCTGGGATGAATTCTCAAGATGAGGCAGATGAAGGGGCCGAGAGATGATGAGATGGCTCAGAGCCACCCCCCAGAGGAGACTGTGGCTCTGGTCCTTGGAGCCCTCCTCACCCACAGCTTATAAGAGTAGGTTCAGCCTGGAGCAGGAGTCTTTACTACCCATCACTGCCCGCTGGAGGACCTAGATTTCCACCCATTCCGCTCACTGCCTTGAGGGGTTTCTGGCTGCACCCTACAGCTTGGCTCAGTGGTGATTGGGACCCCCTCAACCAGGTAGGTTAGATTCTCCACATTTCCAAGTAGATGCCGTCTCCCACCTCTGTGCGGTCCCCCACCATGGACACGTGGGTTGATTCTGAATTTCATTACTGTGACAGTGAGGCGTAGGGTTCTCTGTGTGTTTGTGTCTACGTGTTGTTGTTTCTACAGGCCAACTTTCCAAATTAGGATTGTTAGTTCAAAAGTACCTACATCTGTTATCTTTAAAAGATCTAAACAGACTACTCTCCAAAGAGGTTCTATCCGTTTGTATTCCCATCCAAAACACAAGTGGTGAGCAAACAACAAACAAATGGGTGAGGGATAGTAAGTGATCCCGTTGCTATTTGGCTTTTAGAAGAGAACAGGAAAACACCCCTGAAACAGATTAAGCAGCCCTGTTATTGTCCTGTACCAACAGGTTTTCAGAGGAGAGGGAGGTAATTGGTCAGGCTTCTCCTGCAGAACACCTGGGTGATGGGAAGGGCCCACCTTCACAAGGGCATCACGATTCCTTCCCGCCTAACTACCAGAGCCCTACTATACTCATAGGTATAGGTAAAGAGCGCAGCTGATAGCAGAAAAGGCAGAGATTTTAACTCACCAGGAGAAAAAAAAGTCAGTCTGTTTCTGAAAATGCATCGCTCTGAAGAATCCAGGGAGGATGGTTTCTTGTGCTGTACAGAGAGTCTGTGAGTCAGAATCCACTCGGCTGCTGTGGGCAGGGCTTCGGTGCTGAGACACGAAAGGGTGATGTCAGAGGACCATGACTTTCCTCCCTCCCCTTTTTAAAATGTTCATTTTTGTGAGCATTTCCACACAGATCCGTTCATACATTCGGATTTGCCTCCCTAGGAATCCCCCAATTCATTTTGTAATACTTGTTCCATATTAATTATCCTCATATATTGTCAACTCATCCATTGGCCACTGTAACAACAAAAGGATGAGTATAGCAGGCGTGGGAGGGTGCAGAACAGGAAAAGAACACATAGATGATGAACCCCGCACTGGAACAGGTGAAGGGCCACCTTTCCGTCAAGCTGATCGGATTTCACCCGAGTCCACTCTCAATCCACTCTCTGCCCACTATCACCGTGTGGCCTCAGCTTCCCTACCCTTTGCTGTTTGCTCGTCTGTCTAGAAAAGCCAGGCTCAGCTTATTACCATCGAGTCACGGCCAGCTCAGAACTGACCCTCCAGCAGCTTTTCAGGGGCCGACAATCGTAAGGGAAGGGGATCACGCATCGTTCTCCCGAGAAGCAGCTGGTGAATTCAAACCACCTGCCTTTGGGTCGGGGGAGCAGCTCCTACCCCACTAGCCCACCAAAGCTTCCTCACCTGTCGAAAGGAGCGTATCGGTGATTGGATTGTTTTCCACAGAAGTTTGCTCTTGATTTCTAGCTGCTGCCTCTGAAGAGGTGACCCTTTTGGGGGGCAGAGTTTTTCTTCTGTTAATGAAACTGTAGCAGAGTGGGCTGGATTCCAAATCTCATGAAATGTGACCTTGAAATAGAGCAGAACCTAGACAAACACTGAGAAAGAGAGAGAAAGAGAGAATGACAGAGAGAGACAGAGACAGGCAGACAGTGAGAGAACACACAGACACACACGTCTACCTTCAGAGAAACACGCTGCATCACTTTACATGCTGGAAACCAGGAGGAAGACCTCCCAGAAGGAATGGATACAGCTGAGGTACTGAATGTCCATCCTCTAAAACCACCCGCTTGCAGAACGCCAGCTAGGACAGCAACCTTGGGTCACTCAGATAAGACGAACACGATCACACTTTGCAGCGTCTTTGTGAAAATCCAACGAAGGCCGTTGTGGTGAACACACAGTACCGGGCGTGCCATGTTATGCGGTTCCTTCTATTTCAAGGGCACAAACTCGAGGTGGGGAGAGTGAATGTGAAAGAAAGTTCCAAAAAGCAACAGGTATGACGTCGACATCATGCTTCACGAACCCCCCAGAGGTGGCTGGTTCCTTGCTAGCATAATAGTGATGTGTTTTACTAAAGGGCAGACGTGTCAGAAGAAACCCCTTAGGTAAGAGTTTCTAATCCTGAGCACAACCAGCTTATGGGGGTGCACCATTCCTTAGCACCCCTAGTCTCCACCCATTTAATATCTACAGTAGCTATTCTTGCAAGTTCTGACAAGCAAAAGTATCTGCAGTCATTGCTTAACGCCCCTTGAGGGCACTATTGTCCCGGTCAAGAAGCTGAGCTGTATGTGAGCTTCCGGTCAGAGGGGATGTGTAAGGGAAGGTGAGGACAGTGCGGGCTGCCTGGGACAGTGCGGGCTGGGGAATAACGAAGCAGAAAATTCCAGCTTCCATGAGAAAGTACTTCTTGAGATCTCATCCCACCAAAGAATCCATTCCCAAAATTCTAACTCTTGACTGTTCCTGTTGATACAGGGGTGGTTTGGGGCTGGGATATTTGTGGAAACACTGGCTCCATCTGCATCCTGTCACTGGATGAGTTCCTAAGGCCAATCTGGAGTTGAGCTAAGTTGTTTTTGTTAGGTGTCTTAAGTCAGCTCTAACTCCTAACAACCTTAAATACACAAGAACAAAGCATTGCCTGGCCTTGGCCCAGCCGTGCAATCCTTACTGTGTTGGAGCCCCTTGGAAGTTGTAGCTACTTGTCACCGTGTGGTGAGTAGTCAAATGCAAGCGCTCTGTGCCATCAGGGACCTCTTGCCATTTGGAAACGCTAACGAAGGCAGACACTAATGTTTGCATCAGACACTGTTGGATTGGAAGCACGTAATAACATCGTTCACTGGGACAAGAACTTAGTCCCTAACCTACAACCAGGAGAAGATAACATAGATGAATGGGATCTTCTAAGACTCAAATCCCTATGCACATCCAAAAACTTCTCCAGTAGGGTAAAAAGGGAAGCCACTGACTGGGAAAAAGTATTCGGTAATAACATATCAGATAAGGGACTTAGATGCAGAATTTATGAAATACTTGAGCACCACAACAAGATAAAGGTAAATAGTCCAATAGAAAAATGGGCACAGGATATGAACAGGCACTTCACCGAAGACGACATTCAGATGGCTAACAAGCACATGAAGAAATGCTCAAAATCCCTAGCCCTAAGAGAGATGCAAATTAAAACAACTATGAGATATCATCTCACCCCAGTCAAAATAGCAAAATTTAACAGAACATCAAGCAACAAATGCTGGCAAGGTTGTGAAGAACTCAGTCCCTCAGTGGGGTAAACAGTTCCAGGGGCAGGACTGGAAATGAGATTACACAGAGAGTTGCCTCAAAAGAAAGGGTTGGGATGTTTACGTCTAAAGAACATAATATTCGAGTCCTACCGAGCACAGTTAAACTCTAACACGGATGAGAAGCACTCTGTGTCCGAATCAACCCAACGACTGGTTAGCGGATGTCAACTCACTTCCTACAAAAAGATGTGGAAAAGGATGAAACACTGCCTGGTCCTGGTCTTCAGTTACTGTTGTGTCTGAGGCCACTGTTAGAGTCAAAATATCAACCCATCTCTTGCTCTTTTCTCTGACTCTGTTTTATCAAAAGTAATGTCCTCCTACCAGCACTGCCTTAAAGCTTGTTCAAAGCACATGAGGGAAATCACATCCTGTCCTGTAAGGGAATCTTATTCCAAGACAGAATTGTTTGTTCTTCTGACAATCCGTGGTGCAGTCAGTATTCTTTGTCCTGTATAAATTCTTTGGCCATCTGCTTTTATTGTCAAGCTTTAGTTTGCATGTAACGTTACCAAAACACATGTTTTGAGTCAGGCACACCTTAGTCCTCAAAGTAATTTCGTTGAACTTTAATTTTTCTTTTTTTTTTTTTTTAATTTTCTACTTGTTTAATGAGACAAGTGCTGTTATATCTGGAGGAACATTCTTCCACTTTGCACATGACTCTTTGTCAATGTGCTGTATGAAGTAACCTAGGATTGCTGTGATGCTGAACCTTGGGCCATGGAGATATCAAATATCAGAATGGTTTCCTGTTGTGGACAGTGTTTGGTGGAGCTCCCAGTCGTAAAACAGGTTTGGAAGCAGGAGTGGCATCCACTTCCTAAACCACATGCCTCTGGAAACTCTATGAACTTGGAGAAACAATGCTAGCTTCAGAAAGGCATGAGATCTTTTGTTCATAGAGTCCCTATGAGTTGACCTTGCCTCAATGGCAATCAACAAAAACAGCAACACTAGTTTATTTATAAAATTTGAATACAAATTCAAACAAATCCTTTCAATTTCCCTCACCCCCTTCCATCAAACTGTACAACTTGATGATTAATTCCCTCTCCCCCTGCACATTCACATCCCTCTGCTTCCAGCCTCTCCCATCCCTCCTGGATCCTTATACTCATTCTACAATAATGGTTTTATACAATATTTATCCCACTGGGACTGAGTTAGTTCACTCAGCATAATGCTCTCCAGTCCCTCCCAAGTTAGGTAATACTTCACAAAATCATTGCTCCTGGGTGCTTCATAGTATTTCATTGTGTGAATGTACCATAATCTCTCAATTTATTCATTTGTATTTTGGCATTTGGGCTCTTTCCATGTTCTTGCAAGAGTGAATATGAGAACTGAGGCACAAACTTAATTTTTTAAAAAATTGGAAATCTGTATTTTTAAACACTTGTACATTTTCAGGCTATTATGAAAAGGGGAGTGGGGTAGCATATTATGCTAGTTCAAAATTAGCCATCAGATACTATTTATCTAAACTCTAATTTTACAAACATATAATGAGAGAAACAGATTTTAAAAATATGTACTGAGAATATGTGTTAGGGAAAGTGTTTAAAAAGAATAGTTCTACATGTCCCTCTTTAAATATATAAAATCCAGGTACAGTTTATCTGAAAGCTTGCTCAAGAGTTGTGCATTTCCATCCATGTTTACTGTGGATTTGTTCACAACAGCAAAGAGTCGGGAACAACCCAAGTGCCCATCAACAAATAAATGGATAGAGAAGCTGTGGTATATTCACATAATGGAATACTACGCTGCACTGAAAAACAAGGAACTTATGAAATATTATACAAAATGAGTGACCCTGGAGGACATTATGCCGAGTGAAATATCTCAGTCACAAAAAGACAAATACTGCATAACAATATAGTTATAAAACAGAACTGACAGGAGGTTGGGAAGAAACTAAGAAAAGAGGGGATAAATAATGTACTGAGCATTGAAACAGACAAGGGAGAAAACTGTATAAAAGGAATGTATGATCAGGTATTATTGGCTTGACAAGAGTCCAGAAGAGGAGTTGTATAATAAAGTGGTCTGGGGTGGGGTGAGGGGACTGTGTAACAATGAAAGAACTTATTTTCCAAAGAAAAAAGTGATCTGGGGGGGGGTGGGGACATGGAGGAAAATGTGCAACAGTGAATGAATGGAAATCCAAGTTCTTGATAAACTTTCATTAAAATCTCAATTAAAGGTTTTTAAATTATTATTCATTTTAATGAATGTTGACAGAGACTTTGGAATTCCATTTGTTCATTGCCGCACTTTTCTTCCTGCTCACCCCTCCTCCCCCAGTTCACTCTTTTATTTGCAAAGTCAAAGAAAAATTCTTTCATTGCTTTACAATCCCTCCCCTCAAGTCCACTCCAATATGCAGCCTTCATTCTGGACTCTTGTCATGACCATAATACCCAATCATATACAGCTTTTAAACACTTTTCTCCCTCATCTGTTTCAAAGCAGTATACATAAGTTATCCCATCTTTCTCACTCTCACCCCAATCCTGATGTAAGTCCTGTTCTACAGCAGTGGCACCATGCAGTATTTGTCCTTTTGTGACTGAGATACTTCACTCAGCATAATGTCCTCCAGGGTCATCCATCTTGAATAATATTGTATGAGTTCCTTGTTTTTCAATGCAGCATAGTATTCCATTGTGTGAATATACCACAGCTTCTCTATCCATTTGTTTGTTGATGGGCACTTGGGTTGTTTCCAACTCTGCTATTGAGAACAAAGCCGCAATAGACATGGGTGTGCATATATCTGCTTGGGTGGCGGTTCTGGTTTCTTTCAGGTATATTCCCAGTAGTAGAATTACTGAGTCCAATGATATTTCTATTTGCAACATTTTGAGAAAGCACCAAACAGCCTTCCATAGTGGCTGCACCATTTTACACTCCCACCAACAGTGAATAAGGGTTCCAGTTTTTTTTTTAAAAAAAAAGAAACAGTTGTGCATTTTATAAACCCCAGTTTATATATTTAAACATAGAATTTAGATGCCCAGTTTAAAATGTCCAGTTCCAGGCAGCAAGGGTCAAAGGGATTGGAATATGAAAAAAATGTAAAAAGTTCTGTACCGGGCAAATGTAGACCGCTCAGGTAAATCTCATCGCCAGTCTGTGCTTTAAAAACATTATACACAAATTGACATTTTATAAATTTTTACAATTTTATTTTTGTTTTTAAAACAAGTGAGTAGCCTTCCCTGACTGTGGAAAAAGAACCATAAAGGCCCACCCTCCACCCTATGTGAGTACAAGTAAGGGGTGAAGCCCCCCTCTGTTCGCTAACTGGGGGGTCCTATGCTACAAGGGTACTCCTCCTGCCTGGCTGTTGGTGTTGTCTGGATGGGTGATGTCCTTTCACTTATAAAAATTCTCTGGGATCAGAGAGAGAGCTGGACATCAGGACAAGCTGACTCAAACCAATACTGTGGGAACTGAGTGTGAGAGACGCTGGTGGACACCTGGAAGCCAGCCTCGCCCTTGGGTCACCCGCCCCGCCTGGCCCGCAGGCCCCACCACCCTCTCCCAGCAAGCAGCTCCACCCAGCAGCTGCCCTGGGGCCACTGTCTCTCCTGATAGCTCTTCAGAAACAACCTGGAGCTCAGCGCTGTCTCTTTTCCCCCCACCCCACCCTTGGTTTATGTCCATGCCATAAAATGTGTCCTCAAGTGGCCTGTGGAAGGCTGTGGACAAGCGAGCCTCCACGCTCATGGGCAGCTCTTCATCTGGGGTGTAGATGTCTCCATCCCCAGCTGGGAACCATCTCCACGTCTACGCGGTTCATGTGGGCAACATTCAAGTCCAGATACTTGGCCCGTAGAGTTTGCCGTCTGACCGCTTGACGTGGACAGCTTCTCTCCTCCGCCTGAGTGAGGCCCAGGTTCCTGCAGGAAAGGTGTCCTGGCTGCACCTCCCATCGTCAGACATGACCACCCCGAAGGCCTGGATGTGACCCCACAGCTGTAATAGTGCGAGTTTGATGCTCCGAGATGACCGTCTGGCCAGCCCAGGACTTGAACCCGCTGGGTTTGACCTGCTGTCAGAAGCACGCCATGTCCGCTTCATTGGGCCAGGACCCAGGCTCCATCAGCATCCTGACCCTGGACACAGGCCACATGGGAGGCTAGGCTGGCCCTTGGAACATGGCACCGGCTCTGAAGGCCTGCACTGAGCCTCTGCAGGACATGCCCTTCCACTCTGACCTCTAAAGGAGTCCTGCCTGCGCCTGTCTGCGTCCATACTGATACATCTGTGACTCCAGCCCCTGAGACACAACGGGGACACAATGGCACACGTGCCAGGGGCCCCCTTGTCCTTACCGGGCTTCAGAGCACCACCTGTCAGGGCGCACACACCGCTGCCCTAGTCCACCCACCGGACAGCGGCGAAGGTGGCAGCCAGGACTACAGCCTGCCTGGCGGCCACAGTGAACTTGCCAGGCTGCAGGGGACCTTGGCACAGGGGAGGCCCCTCTTGTTCAGCAAAGAGCGGCAGAGAGGTGTCCCTGTGAGGCGGGGAGACTCTCCACACCCCTAACAGCTGTGGGGAATCCTGGAGCTGGTCTTGGAAGGCGCCTGCCCTGTTCGGGGTGTGGCTTCCCAGGCCCCGAGCTCCCTGCGCCGGATGCTGCAGAGGGCCTTGTCCGCGGTCAGCCAGGCGAAGGGGGTCTCCCTGACCATTTCCAGGACCGTGTTTAGGGGCGCAATGTCGCTGCCCACCCTCGCCGTATCCGCCCCGGTTACCGTCAGCACCTTGGAGGGATGCCACAAATTTAGGATCCTGGGCCCCTGCGCTGGGGACCTTCCTTGTCCAGGTGCCTGGAGCGCACACCCGCTCCGCAGGACCCTGAACCCCAACAGCCGCGGCTTTCCTCGAGATGCTGTACTGAGTGAAGCCAGGATCGGGGTCATGGGCAGACTTCCTGGGTGTCCGCCCCTGGGCGAGTCACGTTGGCCAGGCCGCCAGGCAGGCACCTAGGGCTCCATTCAAATCCAGTGCCCATCCCCGGACCTGAGGTCAGACCTCACCACCCCGCCTCCTCGGATGGCAGGCAGCCTCTGTGTGGCCGCTGTGAGTCACCCCGGTCCACGCTGCTCACGGGTCCGCCGTCGGCTGAAGGTCCACATCCCACCGACCGGTCTACGTTCCATCGCTGCTTGTCTGTGATCGGCTCCACGTTCCGCCGCTGCTCGTCCATGATCGGCTCGGGACCAGATTCCGCCGCAGGTCTGGGCTCACCACCCGGCCCGCTGGGCCCTCAGCGCCTTCTGGATGGCGCCTCCCTCGCTCCGTGCGCACCCCCGGGACCGGAGCGCACACCCCGGGACCAGAGCACACCCCTGGGGCCGGTGCGCACCGCAAAGAAGAGCGCACCGGAGGGGCCGTGAGCACCGCAGGGCCCATCACCAGCGCCTCCAGCCTCCGTGCGGCCCACATTTGCTTTCACTGACAGAAGGTGTCTGAAGAGCAAAGTCCTCTTTGCGTAAACTTTAAAGGAGGCTTTTGCACCAAATTCCCCCAGTGCCCCATCCTTTGATCACGTGAGCCTTGACTGTGAATCCAAGATAAAGGAAACCTTTAAGTCCGTGTTTCCCCCTTTAACCATGTCGCTTATCGCTATCAGGAGAGTTGGAGGATCAAAGTCCTCAGCGTTGTTCTCAGCAAGCAGTCTTTCATGTGCACATTGCGGATGGCCAAGGATTCTTCCTCCAATCCTAATACTTCTTCCCATAGCCCAGTTCTCGGTTCATTTGCTCACCATACCAATTAAATAAGAATGATGGAAATAATTGTAATGGTCAGCCTTTGAGGAGAGCTCAGCAGGTCCCAGGCTTGTTTATATATTGTTGCCATTGTCTCACCATGGGTGACCATTATCGCATTTGACACATCAGTGTCACAGTGTTTAGCATCACAGCAAATGAGTTACCGCTATACCACAAACTGACAGACCAGGGCTTTACCACTTAGAAGAATGACCAAAACCAATTAAAACCAGCCCTGAGGGCCGCACATTAAAATCACTCACTTTTGGTTTGGTAGCATCGCTTTGTATCCACTAGGCCAACAGAGCTCTCTCAAAGTGCGGGGGAATGGGTTCTTAAAAGACCTTGACCTGCGTGTTATAGTTACTGCTATGAATTTATGTGTCTAGATGCATGGTAGGCTGTGCACAACCTTTTAAATGTAGCCTCTCCTTAGGATTCTTAGTGTGGTACCTCCTGAGAGAACTAGTTAAGCACTGTGGATAGGATCTGCTTTGGAAATGTTTTCTGTGTTGTGTTAATTAGGGGAAAATCCAAGGTGAGTCGGTCATAACCTAGTTCGATGAGCAGTGGAGACGCAGACATGTTGGAGGGAGTGGGTGGAGAGAGATGTTGACGAACATCACTAGATGACAAGGCTTCCTGGAACTATTTATAAGCAGGGACTTCTTCCAGGCTGTGCCCCGTCTTCTGATTTCCAGCTCTGAACGAGCTGTGGTGGGTTCATTTGTAGGGATCTGCACTGATTCCAAGGCAGCAGTGATACGGAACCGCCAGAAGCTCTTTAGGAGGAAGGTGGGTCATTTACAGCCTCGGGAAACTCACCAGATCGGTTAGGAGTCAGTTTCGACACCCCCGCTCCCACTCCACCCACCCCCAGCAATGGATCTCAACATTGAGACATCAGCATTCATTCTTCAAAACGATCCATCTGTGGTCTTTCTGTTGGGCAGCGTAAAAGGAGAATTCAAGTGGGGAAACGTGGCATTCTGTGATATGAAAAGGTGAGTGTGAGAGTCCAGGTTGCAGAGAGGAATCAGGGTTGCTGAGGTATTCAACAAGAAATTGGAGAGATGCCACTTTTTTCTAACTTTACTTGTTGTTATGTGCCATCGGGTCACTTGCGACTCATAGCGACTGGATGTACAAGAGCCCTAAACGCTGTTCTATCCTGTGTCAACCTCGCTGTCTCGAACACACTTATTCCCAGCACTCCACTCACAGAATCAATCCATCTCATCAAGGGTCTTCCTCTCCTGTGCCGTCCCTCCACTCTCCCAAACATGATGTCCCTCTCCAAGGACCAGTCCCTCTTTGCAACATGCCCAAAGTATGTCAGACGGAGCTTCAGAATCCTTGACTCCAAGGAGCAGCCCGGCTTCAACCTCACCAGGACAGACCTGTTTGTTCTCCTAGCAGTCCATGGTATAGTCAACACTCTTCTCCAGTACTACAGCTCAAAGGCATCAATTCTATTTCTATCAACCCTAGCCACAGTCCAACTCTCTGATGCATAGCACGTAATTGTGAAGACTATAGCCCAGATCAGGCACACCTTAGTCTCCAGCCTGATGTCGTTGCTCTTCAGTACTCTTGAGAGGTCCCTCACAGCTGACTTTCTTTACTTACTTTTTTTTAAAAAAAGTTTTAATTATTAATTTTAATGAACGTTTACAGAGACTTTGGATTTCCATTCATTCATTGTTGCACTTTTCTCCCTGACCACCCCTCCCCATTTCACTCTTCTCTTTGAAAAGTAAAATTCTTTCATTGTTTTACAATCCCTCCCCCCAGGTCCACTCCACTGTGCTGCCTTCGTTCTGGACTCCTGTCATGACAATAACACCTAATCAGGTGTACCTTTTAAACAGTTATCTCCCTCATCTGTTTCAATGCAGTATACATTATTTATCCCATCTTTCTCAGTCTCCCTCCAAACCCGATGTCAGTCCCATTTTACAACAATGGCACCATGCAGTATTTGTCCTTTTGTGATTGAGATATTTCACTCAGCATTTATTGTCATTTGAGTGAGAGTTCATAGAACACATTCTTTTGCCTCCCAGAACTTGTGCTCATTTTGAGTTTGAAGCTGTAGTAGGTATTTCCCTTTGATAGCCTTCAAGTGTTTGGATCTGAACACTCTCAAGAAGGCAGATAAAGCAACTCTGTTCAAAGAAAGTTCCTCTTCGTTTAAACTGCCCCTAACCCCTCTGTCCTTTCCTCCTAGTTCTCTGCTCCCGGTTTGCCCTGTCCCCCTCATGTCCTCTCCTCTGAGCTTCCTTGGCTGTTCAGGGATTTCTCCGAGGACAGAGCGTGATGAACCACACGACGGTGTCTGTCTTTGTCCTCCGGGGCTTCTCGGATGTCCCTGAGCTGCAGCTCCTCGGCGTGGCTGTCTTCCTCCTCATTTACGTGGCCGCAGTGCTGGGAAACGCCTCCATCGTGGCTGCTGTGACCCTGGACCGCCGCCTGCACACGCCCATGTATTTCTTCCTCAAACATCTCTCCCTGGTGGACATCTGCTCCTTGTCCACCACTCTGCCCCGAGCACTGCTGTCCACTTGGGTGGGGTCGCAGGAAATCTCCCTCCCAGCCTGTGTATGTCAGCTCTTCGCCTTCATCTGCCTGGGATCCACGGAGTGCTTCCTCCTCACCGCCATGGCTTACGACCGCTGCCTGGCCATCTACAGGCCCCTGGAGTACGGGGCAGTCATGAGCCCCGAGACCTGTGCCTCGCTGGTGGCGGTGGCCTGGGCCAGTGGCCTCCTCTTCGCCACCTTCCACGCAGCCAACACCTTCTCCCTGCCCTTCTGTGGCCCCAACGTGATCGAGCACTTCTTCTGCGACATCGGTGCGCTCGTGCGCCTGGCCTGCGCGGACACCGTGGTCCACGAGGACGCGGGCTTCGCGGTGAGCGGCTGCATCCTCATGAGCTGCCTCGCCCTCACCGTCCTCTCGTACGTGCGCATCTCGGCCACCATCGTGCAGATGCGCTCCAGCCGCTGGAAGGCCTTCTCCACGTGCTCGTCCCACCTGGCCACGGTGCTGCTGTTCTACGGCACCGGCAGCTCGGCCTACCTGCGGCCCACTGCCCGCTACTCCCCGCTGCAAGGCCGCCTGGCTGCCGTCTTCTACTCCGTCCTCACCCCCAGCCTGAACCCGCTCATTTACAGCCTGAGGAGCAAGGACGTGAAGGCGGCCCTGCAGAAGCTCTACTTCCACATGCCATCGTAGCACGTGCAACCTGCATACGGGGAGCCACGGTGGAGTGGACTGTGGACCCCATAAGTACCCACTGGACACCCTAACCCTTAAACTGTAGAAAGGTCCCCTGGTGGCACTGTAGGTAGCTCTCGGCTAGGAACCGAAAGCTCTTTGGTTCGACCCCAAGGCAGACTGGTGGCGGTCCTGTGCTGTGTCAGGGAGTCCTAAAGAGTCAGACCAAGATGGATGTCAACAGTTCTTGTTTTAATATTTTTTCCTTTTAGTTTTATGAAAGTTTACAGAGACTTAGGGTTTCCAGTCTTTCATTGTTGCATTTTTCTCCCTGCCCACCCCGTCCCCTAAAATTCACTCATCTCCTTATAAAGAAAAACTCTTTGTTATGCAATCCCTCTCCCCAAGTCTGCTCCACTGTGCAGCCTTCATCCTGGACTCCTGTCATGACAATAATACCCAGTCATATATCCCTTTTAAACAGTTCTCTCAATCATCTGTTTCAATGCAATAGGCATCATTCCTCCCCTCTTTCTCCGTCTTCCCTCAACCCTGATGTCAGTCCCAATTTACAACAGTGGCACTACGCAGTATTTGTCCTTTTGTGGCTGATATATTTCACTTAGCATTATCTTAGTCACAAAAGAACAAATATTGCATAGGGTGACAATTGTTTTGGTATTTTTAAATCATGACTTAAAAAGACTGTCAGATGTTTAGTGCATGCAGTTCAAATCATGAACCTTTTCTCTTAGTCAAAAGTCAAAAAGTCATTGGCATGGAGTCCTGACTGCCTCACGATTGATCATCCAGGGGTTTTGGGAGGAAGTTAATCCCAGAGGAAAACAGTGCCTGACTTCCTCCCACTGAGCAGCTGGGAGGTTTGAGTCCATAGAGATCGGCCATCTCTGTCTGGGTTACCGACACAACTCCCGACACTGAGTGCCAAATCACTGTGGGTGCTACCCTGGAAACGACCAGAAAGGAAACGGCCCTAGGAATTAACCCTCAAAAGAGTTTCCTTGTGGATGGACAATGAGTCGCCCAGCAAGTCCTGAGGGATTTCCACATAAAACGGAGGCCCCGTGCATCAACATTCCACCTGGGTGGTGAGGATAACATTGACTTTGTTGTTTGTTGGTGACTCATGGTATAAATAAAGCCCTACCTATCCCTGAAACTCCTTCACGATCCTCGATCCTCAGGGGTGGGTGAGGGAGTGGTTGGAACTGCTGGTCCTGCCAGATCATGGAAGGTTTCCCCCCATTTTTGCTGATTCTCTCTGCAAATCCATGATGATGGACTTTGTGATGTCTCCCTAAAAGATGAGTTGAAGTGCTGACCTGTCCCTGTAGATGTGATCTTGCTCGAAAACAGGATTTTGGAAGATGTGAACAGTTAAGAGAACCTAAGCCTTCCAGGGTGGGTGTGACAGTGGATTACTCAGTGGTCTTTTCTAGCCCTTGGCTTTGACTTTCACCACTCTGTTGTGTTGTTATTGTTGGGTACATTCAAGTTGACTATACGATTTATAGGGATCCGAAGAACAATAGATATGAATGTTGGCCCATCCTGCACCACGGCCAAGCCCACAGTGGACGTCACCGTGTCAATCCATCTGGGTGAGACCTTCCTCTCTTCACCTGACCGTGTACACTTCCTAGCAAGAGATCTCTCTCCAAGAGCTGTTCCTCCTCAAACCATGCCCAAGGTGAACGAGATACAGCTCCACCATCTTTGCCCGTAGTGGCCAGTCTCGCTGTAGACCTGAAGGCTGGATAGGACCAGACGAAAGAGGCGTGTCTATGCCCCATCAAAAGGATTGCAGCCAGGAAGCTCTGGTGGCTGAGGGGTAAAGAATTGTGCTGCAAACACAAAAGTAGGTGGTTCAAATCCACCCACTACTCCGCAGGAGAAAGAGGAATCAGTCTCCTTGTCTGTGAGTTACTGCCTCTGAAAACCCTCTGACTGGTCAGTGACTTGACTGTGCACACCGGTAACAACAAAGGGATTAGGTAGCTTGATGGTAATTCAGCCAAGACATACGTAAGTGCCTTTCTTGTGGGGAACATGCAAATAACACTTGTAGACTGCTGCTGAGATCTTGAACATACCATGGACTGCTAAGAAAATAAATAGGTGGGTCTTGGAGAGGGTGAAACCAAGTCTCTCCTTGGAGGTGGCTAGGATTTTGAAGCTCTTCGTCCCTTACTCTGGGCACACAGCCAGGAGAGATCGGTCCCTGGAGAAAGACATCATGTTCAGAAGGTTGGACAGACAGTGCAGGAGAGGAAGACCCTGGATGAGGCATTGATACAGAAACTGGAGCGATGGGGGTTGGTGTGTCGGAGTTAGTGAGACTGGCTCAGGACAGAGAAGGGTTCTGAGGTTGCTACACATCACAGGTGACTCAATGGCACGTAAAAATAATAACAACGTGGGAACAGGTTTGAGGCCTTGAAAACTAATGTGTGAAGACCAGATGAGCTGTGGGAGGATATCAAGAATATCATCCATGAAGAATGTAAAAGGTCATTACAAAGACAGAGGAGGAAGACAAGACCAAGAAGGATGTCAGAAGAAACTCTGAATATTGCAGTAGAATGCTGAGAAGCCAAAGTAAAACTTACATACAGTATATAATAAAACAATATATAAATTGTCGTTGTTGTTATGTGCTGTCGAGTTGCCTGCAACTCATAGCAACCCTATGTACAACAGCCCTAAACCCTGCTCTGTCCTGTGCCAGTCTCATTGTCTCCAACATACCCACCCCCATTACACCAGTCACTGAATCAATCCATCTCATCAAGGGTCTTCCTCTCCTGCGCTGTCTCTCCACCCTCCCAAGCATGATGTCCCTCTCCAAGGACTGGTCCCTCCTTACAACATGTCCAAAGTATGTCAGACGAAGCTTCAAACTCCTTGCCTCCAAGGAGCAGCCAAGTTTAAGCCTCTCACGGGTAAACCTGTTCATTTTCTTAGCAGTCCATAGTATATTCAATACTCTTCTCCAACACCACAGCTCAAAGGCATCAACTCTCCTTCTATCCTTCCTAGTCATTGTCCAACTCTCTGATGCATAACAAGTGATTGCAAAGACCATGGCCTGTATCAGATGCACCTTAGTCTCCAGTGTGGCACCAGTGCTCTTCAGTACTCTGGAGAGGTCCCTAACAGCAGACTTTCCCATCTCAATATGTTTTTTTAATTTCCTGGCTGCTGGTACCAAGAGCGTTGACTGTGGAGCCAAGCAAACTAAAGCTGTGAACAATCTCAATCTCTTCACCATCCATCCTGATGCAGCCAATTGGCCCAGTGGTGAGAATCTTTGTCTTCTTGATATTGAGCCTCAATCCATACTGAAGACTGCAGTCCTTGACACTCTGCAGCAAGTGCTTGAGGTCCTCCTCAGTTTCAGCAAGCAGGATTGTGTCATCTGTATAACACAGATTATATAAAATATAATGTTCATGAGTGAAATACAGTGTAAAGATGGCATAACATACAATGTTCATGCATGAAACACGATGTACATGAACGATTGTACGCAAATCAATCAAAAGGTGAAGAAAACTTAAAACAGTCACAGAGTCACTCCAGCTTAGGAATGACTGCTTTCTTTTTCATCCACCCAGTGTTCATGTAATCCATCTTTATGATTAGAAAAATCTCCAAGGTATGATGGTAAGCAGCAGAGGAGGAAGAGAAAAAGAACAAGGATAAAAAAGAAAAGACGAGAAAAGAAGAGAAGAAAAGAGAGGAGAGGAGAGGAGAAGAGACGAGACGAGACAAGACGAGACGAGACAAGACGAGACAAGACAAGAAAAGAAAAGAAAAGGTCAAGCATGAAAATGACAAGAGAAAACAGGCGATGTAAAGATCAGGAAAGGGGAGCTCTGGTGGCCTAGTGGCAAGAAGCTGCACTGCAATCCCAGAGGCACACAGTTCGAACCCACCAGATGCTCTGCCGGGGAAGGAGGGACAATCTCCTCCTGTACCAGTCAGATCTGATTTGACGGTACACACAAATAAATAAAATTAAAATTTAAAAAAATATATCAGGAAAGACAAAGAGAAAAGGGAGCAGATGCAGAAGAGGGGGACAGTAAGAAGGAAAGGAACGGAGGAGAAAGAACAAGGGGGGGCATAAGCTGAAGGAGGAGGAGGAGGACGAGAGGAAGGACGAGAAGACAGACATGGAGAAGCAGAAGGAAGAGGCAGGGTGAAAAGAAAACTTACAGACTGGGAACAAACATTGGGTAATTCCATCTCAGACAAGAGTCTTATAACAAAAGTTTACAGAATACTCCTGGGCCTCCACAAGAAAAAGACTGATGAACCAATTAGAAAATGGGCAAAAGACATGGAAAGAATTTTCGCTGAGGAAGATATTCAAATGACAAACAGATACATAAGGAAATGCTCCACATCACTGGCAATAAGAGAGATACCAATCAAAACCACGATGAGGTACCATCTATCTCACTGCAGTAACAGCGGCCAGGTTGAACAGGGCAGCAAGTAATAGATGTTGGAGAGGATGTGGTGAGAAAGGAACTCTTTTTTTTTTAAGGTATTACTTTTATTAAATAAAAAAATGCTACACTGTGATTCTGATACACCATTAAAACAATTACTTTGCTTGTCTAAGGTTTGTGGATTTCCCATGTCTCTTTCACAGAGTAAAACAATGACTTTGCTTGTCTAAGGTTTGTGGATTTCCCATGTCTCTTTCACAGAGTCATCTGAATTTAGCTGAAGAAGATAATAGGGTACATTTTTCATGATCTGTTCACTGTAAAGAACTTCAGAGGATGAGGGTAAAATGAAACAGAAATTAAAGAACGTTTTCAGATACCGACAATAATTTCCCTTAGAAATGGGGACAAGTTTGACTTTTGCACAATGTTTTGTAATAACATCAGTGGAAAAGAATTTCTATGTGTGTGTAACTCTAAAAGAATTGGGTGATTGTTCACAGCTTTGGTCTGCTTGGCTCCACAGTCAACACTTTTGGCACCAGTAGCCAGGAAATCAAAAAACATTGCCATGGGAAAGTCTGCTGTTAGGTACCTCTCCAGGGTACTGAAGAGTAACGGTGTCTCTCTGGAGACTAAGGTGC
>NW_006400228.1:586731-590148 GCF_000299155.1 Elephantulus edwardii | reverse complement strand
TCTCTATTTTAGGAGGTAATAGTCCTTGAAGGCCAAGCCTTTCTCCCTCCTGTAATGCAAATGCCATTCCCTTCTTCATTCTTGGATTCAACATCAGAGGTTTGCCCTTCTCTTTTCTGTGCATATGGTGACATATCAGCATGCAAGGCCTGAAAACGACTCTTAACCCGGATAACATGCTCTGCTCAGGCCTGGCCCTCGCCTCCAGCCAGCGTCCCTGAGACGCCCCACCTCGGGCTTGAACCAGCAAGAGCAGCCCAGCCAATCACCCAGGAAGCCTGGACAGAAGCCTAGTGCTCGAAGGGAGCCGCTGGGGTCGGAGTGGCCCCGAGAAAGGAACTCTTACCCATTGTTGGTGGGACTGTAAAATGGTACAACCATTCTGGAAGGCAGTTTGGCACTTTCTCAAAAAGCTGAACACAGAAATTCCATATGACCCAGCTATTCCACTACTTGGCATATATCCTGAGAATATTAGAACTGAGGCACAAACTGAGATTTGTACACCAGTGTTCACAGGAGCATTATTCACCATCGCAAGAACATGGAAACAGCCCAAATGTTCAACCACAAACGAACGGATTTAGAAATTATAGTACATTCACACAATGGAATACTATGCAGCATGCAGGAGCAATAAATTTGTAAATTATGACCTAACTTGGGAGGGACTGGAGAGCATTATGCTGAGTGAACTAACTCAGTCCCATAAGGATAAATATTGCATAAAACCGTTATTGTAGAATGAGTCTAAGGACCCAGGAGGGGTGGGAGAGGCTGGAAGCAGAGGGATGTGGACGTGCAGGGGGAAGGGGGAATTATCATTAGGTTGTACAATTTGATGGGTGGGAGGGTGAGGGAAATGGAAAGAATTTGTACAAATTTGTGTTTGAATTTTGTAAATAAACTAGTAGGGGAAAAAAGAATACTGACTTTAATGGCTTTTCCAAGAACTTTCTGGAAATTGTGTGGCAGGACCAATTTCCTGCTGTTTCAGACTGAGGGTAAAGTATTTTTATAATTATTAATAATGAGACAAACAGCCAGGAATGAGATAGAACAGAGAACATGAAAAACAGGGGGCCAGCAGTTCTGGACTGAAGACCTCTATTCCAGCTTCCTTCATCTGTATTGAAGAGTATCAGGAAGTAAATCACAAAGAGAGTTCAATGCAAATGAAGCCAAGCTCTTTCTATTGAAGACCTTCCAGCAGACTCAGGACGGAGGGGTCAGCAAATGCAATTCAAGAATCTGGTAAACCCCTAAGAATTGCCTTAGTGCCTCAGGGTGAACTCCAGCTTGAACCACGCCTCCCCCACATCCTGAGAAAGCATTCAGTTTACTACAAGTATTTAGTACTGGCTTCCCACACCCTGCGTGTTGAGATGTCCTGTTCTCAGAACCTGCGGCCATGATGGGTAGCTAACAACAAACCTACTCCATCTGGCCTTCGAGCGTTATCACAGTCTAAGGGGGGAAACTGCAATCCCACTTCTCTTAAAATATATCAGGGAATCACCACAACAAGATAAAGTTAAATAACCCAATTTAAAAATGGGCACAGGATATGAAGAGACACTTCATCAAAGAAGACATTCAGACAGTAAGCAAGCACATGAAGAAAGGTTCACGATCCCTAGCTCTAAGAGAGATGCAAATCAAAACAACTAAGAGATATCATCTCACCCCAGTAAGAATAGCAAAATTTAAACCAACAGCAAACTACAAATGCTGGAGAGGTTGTGGAGAAACTGGAACCCTTATTCACTGTTGGTGGGAATGTAAAATGGTGCAACCACTGTGGAAGCCTGTACCGTGCTTTCTCAAAAAGCTGCAAATAGAGATACCATTTGACCCAGCAATTCCTCACCCTAAAGAAACCATAACTGCCACCCAAGCGGATACATGCACACCCATGTTTATTGTGGCTTTGTTCACAATAGCAAAGAGCTGGAAACAACCCAAGTGCCCATCAACAAACAGATAGATAGAGAAGCTGTGGTATAGTCACACAATGGAATACTACACTGCATTGAAAAACAAGGAACTCATTAAATACTACACAAAATGGGTGACCCTGGAGGACATTATGCTGAGTGAAGTATCTCAGTCACAAAGGGACAGCTACTGCATGGTGCCACTGTTGTAAAACAGGACTGACATTGGGGTTGGGGGAAGCCAGAAAAGGAGGGGAGGAACGATACATATTGCATTGAAACAGATGAGGGTGAGAACTGTTTAAAAGGGACATATGAATGGGTATTCTTGTCATTACAGACGTCCAGAGTGAAGGTTGCATAATGGAGTGGACTTGAGGGGAGGAATTGTATAACAATGAAAGAGTTTTTCTTTCTTTTCAAGAAGAGTGAATTGGTGGGGAGTTAAGTAGGGAGAAAAGTGCAACAATGACTGACTGGAAACCCTAAGTCTCTGTAAACTTTCATTATAATTAATTTTTTTTTAAAGTCAAGAAAAATGTCAGGGACTCTAAGATGCTTGGTCCAAACTTCCACCAGCAACAGCTGTCAAGCTTAGAGCAGTTGCCTGCCCCGGACAGACAGATGACCGCAGCTTTCCCAGCTCCTTCCCCGTCCCCACTGTGTCCGTGCTCCACTTGATTCACCCACTTGTGCGTCTACACTTCTCTACAAGCAGCCCAAGTGGTTTAAGTGTTCAGCGCCAACCCACCAGCACGACAGAACAAAGGTCTGCTGACTGTCTGTGGAGGACCGTTGTTGTTATGTGCCGTTGAGTCACCTGTGACTCACGGGGATCCTGTGTACAACAGCCCTAAAACCTGCTCTATCCCCTTTTTACTGTGCCCATTTTATTGTCTCCGACACACCTATCCCATTAGTCTAACCACTATAAACCTTGTGGAAGGTCATTAAACCTGGGAGGCAGCATTCCACTCTGACACACAGAGGGTCATCAACAGTAGGAACAGAACAGCATCTACTTTCCTCTAGCAAACTCTGCATTTTCTTCTGAAGTGACTGATTGTATAATCCATAATGAGTGACAATGATTGCATGAAATGAATGAAGGATAGCGTGAAATGTGATGTATATGAACTTGGTACATGAACCAAATGTAAAATTTAAAAAAAGAAAGTTTTTTTTAAAAAAAGAAAGAGTATTTGTAGCCTTAGAAAACTGCTGGAGGTTCAAAACAACTATGAGATATCATCTCACACCAGTAAGAATAGCAAAATTTAACAGAGCAGCAAACATCAGATACAGGCGAGGTTGTGGAGAAAGTGGAACCCTCATTCACCTCTGGTAGGATTGTAAAATGGTGCAACCACTGTGGAAGGTGGTATGGTACTTTTGCAAAAAGTTGCAAATAGAAATACCATTTGGCCCAGCAATTCCACTACTTGGAATATACCGTAAAGAAACCATAACTGCCACCCAA
>NW_006400228.1:577724-586481 GCF_000299155.1 Elephantulus edwardii | reverse complement strand
CTGAGTGAAGTATCTCGGTCACAAAAGGACAAATACTGCATGGTGCCACTGTTGTAAAACAGGACTGACATCGGGGATGGGGGGGAAAGTGAGAAATAAATTACGTATACTGCATTGAAACAGATGAGGGAGAAAACTGTTTAAAAGGGATTTGTGATTAGGTATTATTGTCATGACAGGAGTCCAGAAAGAAGGTTGCATAGTGGAGTGCACTTGTGGGGAGGGATTGTCTAACAATGAAAGAATTTTTCTTTTACTTTTCCAAGAGAAGAGTGAATTGGGGGGAGGGGGTGAGCAGGGAGAAAAGTACAACAATGAATGAATGAATGAAAACCCTAAGTCTCTGTAAATGTTCATTAAAATTAATAAATTAAAAAGTAAATAGTAATTTAAAAACAAATGATTAAAAGGTAACTGGGTGAAGGAATAGATGGTATACAAAGTTTAAATACAGAGAAAAAAAATTCATTAGTAAGCAAAGTCTGTTTTTCCCTCTCCCTATCAAACAGGCCAGGGGGATCACCTTGGTTTCTCTTAAGTGAAACACAGTGGAAGTGGAAAAGAGGCCTCAGTGAAATGGCCTGATACCACAGCAGCAGCCCTGGGCTCCAACACACTGCCAGCTGTGTGTGTGATGCAGGCCGGGCGCTGTGGTGGTCACAGAGAGGACAGGACTGCGGGTGACTCAGCCTGCCACGGTAGCATCGAACAACTCCGAGGTAAGGGATAAATACTAACGCGTCAAAGCTGTTCAGGGTGCTCAGACGGGATGCCAAAGGCATTTCTCCACACACAAAAATCCCACTAAGCCCAACTTTTGTGCCTGGAGCACCTTGCTAAGATAATGACCTCTTGGGTCAGTGGAACCAGACGGGGTCCGGCCTCACAGAACTCCCTGAGGCAGGAGTGGGGAGTGCTGTCTGTGTGCATGCATGCCCCTGGCCTCCCCTGGCCTGCTGGAGCCTAAGAAAGTGCTGTAAATAAACCCCCTTATCATCTCTGAATGCACCATCACGTCTTTCCAAAGCCCAGCACCCTCAGCCCTCATCCCCCCCACCCAGTAATTCCCACTGGATTCCTGGGCTGTAACTCATAAAGAAACCCATGACCTCATCTCTGTGGCAGTGGCTGGCACGAGGACTAGCAAGATACTCATGGAGTCATTAAGCCACTGTCGCTATAAAACACGTGAGGAAAAGACAGCTTCACTTCTGTTTCTGTGCAGCCTGGGAAAGAGTCAGTGTAAAATGCAGCTTGCAGCAGCAGCAGGGTCCTTTCAGACCCACAGGGACCCTCCAACAGCTTCCAAGGCCACGGATCTTACCAGGAGCAGAATGCCCCATCTTCACCACACAGGGCGGCTGTGAGATTGGAACGGTCACGCTTCCCGTTGTAGAATGATTGTGAAGTTACCATTCCAGCCACCGAAAAATCGTCCTTGCAAGTATGTGAAGATAAAAGGGGTTCGAATCCACCAGATGCTCTGCCGGGAAAAGGAGGGACAATCTCCTCCTGTACCAGTCAGATCTGATTTGACGGTACACTCACACACACACACACACACACACACACACACCCACAAAAAAAAAAAGGGGTGAGGGATAGAACTGTTTCTGCCCGGTTTCGAACCGGGGACTTTCGCGTGTGAGGCGAACGTGATAACCACTACACTACGGAAACTTCCTCTAGTTGAAGTATGTGTCTGCTATTTGCAAAGAAGTTGGTCGTATTTTTTTAAAAAGTATTTCACAAGAATGGTTGTAAACAAATCTACTTATCCAGTTATACCTTTGAATAAAAAAAGCTCCTTTTATTGTCTCTTTAAAAAAAAAAAAAAGAAGATAAAAGGGATTGTCAAATTTCTGATGTGTACAGAACGGGGAATAATATCCTATACGTAAACCACAACCCCACCGTCATCCAGCTGCTTCCCAATCTCAGCAACGCCACAGTCCAGGGAGGCACTGCCCCAGCTGGTTTAACAACTGGAAAAACCTTCACAAAAGCAGACAGCCTGGTCCTTCTCCTGCAGAGCGCCTGGTGGGTTTGAACCACTGACCTCCTGGTTAGCAGCAGCTGGGTGTTTAACTTGCTATGATGCCCACAGGGACCCTCACCCTACGGGCAGAGAAAAGCGTGTTTTTGCAGGAAGAACACCACGTCCCCGACACACCGGGCTGTGTTCTGCGGTGGAGCTGTGGTTTGACATTCTGTCGTTTCACTGACTGCTCCTCCTGAGACTTCCCATCGTTAAATTTGAAACCCTGTACGTGGTGTCTTCTGTCGTGGCAGCTGCATGTTACCATCGGACAGCGGCGTAGCACCCCGCAGGGTCTGCATGCAGGTGTGCAGCAGGCTTTCCGAGGGGCCTCCACCTTCTCAGAAAACGAGGTTCCATCGGCCTCTAAGAGCAAGGCTGAGATTCTGAAGCCCACATCCTCCTTCCTCGCCCAGGGAGGTTCTACCCAGGGGCATAAACGACGCCCCAGGTTGTCCTAGCTGAGTTACTAAGACTACAAGCAACTTTATGATTCTTCCTTAACCTAATGCCTAATTGTTGTTGTTATGGGACGTCAAGTCGCCTGCGACTCCCAGCGACACTATTATGTCCAACAGCTCTGAACCCTGCTCTCCCCTGAGCCAACCTTATCATCTCTGACACACCCACCCTCCGTGAGACCAGTCACTGAGCCAATCCACTGAGGTCCTCCTCCGTTTCGGCCAGCACGGTTATGTCATCTGCAAAACGCAGGTTGTTGATGAGTCTTCCTCCAATCCTGATGCTCCCTTCCTCCTTACATCCCCTGGGTGATCTGTTCCACATTGTTTGTTGTTGTTATGTGCCGTCGAGTCGTTTGCGACTCATAGTGACCCTATGTACAACAGCCCTAAACCCTGCTCTATCCTGTGCCAACCACATTTCCTCTGACACACCCATCCCGATTACCCCAGTCACTGAATCAATCCACCTCATAGAGGGTCTTCCCCTCCTGTGCTGTCCCTCTACTCCACCCAGCATGATGTCCGCCTCTAAAGACCGGTCTCTCCTTACAACATGTCCAAAGTATGTCAGATGAAGCCCCAGAATCTTTGCCTCCAAGGAGCAGCCTGGTTTAACCCTCTCTAGGATGAATCTGTTTGTTTTCTTGGCAGTCCGTGGTACATTCAGTACTCTTCTCCAGCACCACAGCTCAAAGGCATCAATTCTCCTTCTATCCTCCCTAGTCATTGTACAACTCTCTGATGCATAACAAGTGATTGCAAAGACCATGGTCTGTATCAGGTGCACCTTAGTCTCCAGAGAGACACCGTTGCTCTTGAGTACTTTAGAGAGGTCCCTAACAGCAGACTTTCCCATCGCAATACGTTTTTTTATTTCCTGGCTGCTGGTGCCAAGAGTGTTGACTGTGGAGCCAAGCAAACTGAAGCTGTGAACAATCTCAATTTCTTCGCCATCCATCCTGATGCTACCAATTGGTCCAGTGGTGAGAATCTTTGTCTTCTTGACATTGAGCCTCAGTCCATAATGGAGGCTGTTCCACATAGAGATTGAAATATTTCATCGACTATGCAAAGGCATTTGACTGTGTGGCTCAAAGCAAACTCTGGGTAACCCTGAGAAGAACGGGAATCCCAGAACACTTGATTGTGCTTATGTGAAACCTGTGCTTGGGCCAGGAGGCGGCGGTTAGAACAGAGCAAGGAGACACTGCATGGTTCAAAATCGGGGAAAGGTGTATGTCAAGGATACCTCCTATCTCCATACCTTTTCAATCAGATGTTTAATACCATTTGCTCATTGGGCATAGTAAAAAAACTGCTCTGTGATGTCTCAGGGTAGCTTGGAAAGCTTGGGAAGGTTAGGTCAGGGACCAAGACCCTCACTGAGATGGGCTGTCACGGTGCCTGCAACCACAGACTCGAGCCGCTGGCGGTGAGGAAGGTGTGGGGTTCATTCTGCTATCTCTGGGTCAGCCAGACACACGGGTCAGATGCTGCGGGTCAGCCTGGGCTCGCCAGCACCTCCCAACACACAGGCTAAGATTACGGTTCTAACAGACTATTCCAATTCATTGGCACCAATTCCCAGCCCTAACGTGAGTCCAGGGTGCAAATTCTTCCACGATAAAGGAAGAGAAATTAGGTCATGGGATGGAGGCCTCCCCAGAGGAGGGGAAAGGCAAACCCAAGTGGCAGAACCTTTCGATCCTGCTGGGAGGTTCTGATTTCTCCCAAAGCCTCAGAAGACACACGTGCCTTTTTGGTTCCAAACTCTGCCGGGAATGGTCCGCGTGGGACGGAAGATCATGTGTAAAGACATTATAGAGTCTTTGCTCAAGACAAAAGCTAACACCCAAGAGAGACAGGGAAGTAACAGAGTACTGCATCAGAAATGTACCCCAAACTCAGTGCCCAAGTTAACGCCAACTGACAGCCGTCCTATGAGACAGAGCAGCACTGGCCCTTGGGTCCCCAAGGCTGTGAATCTGGACGGAAGCAAGTGGCTCATGGGAGGGGGTGGGGAGAGCAGCCACATACTGTAACCACCGCGACACCAGGGCTCTTTCCACATCGCTCAGGAAACCCTAATGATCTTATGGTTCCGCTGCTGTCGCTACGAAACCCAAACCCAAGCCATAGCTGGTGCATCTATTCTGATCCACAGGGACCCCACAGGGACGAAGGGCATCTGGCCCTGAAGGCTTCTGAGGCCTTAAACTCTGGGGGTCGGCCTGTCCCTGACTGTGTTACGGACCACGACCAGGGCTCTCTGTGCCTGGCCTGTGATGGCGGGCACTCCCCAACTTAACCCTACCACAAAGCACAAAGAGAAAGCCACTGCTTGGGGCCAGGAGAGACTCGGTAGGCCAGCAGTTAAAGCTCTCGGCTGCCAACCGGCAAGTCAGCAGTTCAATGCCACCCAAGGAACAAAGACCCCATCATCTGCTCCCACAAAGACTCCAGATGAGAGACCCTACGGGGCTGTTCTCACAGCGTTGCTGTGAGTCAGAATCGACCCAACACCACAAAAACAATCCTCAATCAGCCAACAATGGTCCGAGGCTTTTAGAACTCCACCCCGAAAAACTTCTCTGTACCCTGATACTACAAGTCTCCCTTGGAACTTTCAAACGAAACAGGGTCAGACTCATTCAAGAAAGGTGGTGGCAGTCCACGTAGGAACGTTGTCTTTTCCTCAGAAAGGTTTGTGGCAGAAATAAGAAGAAAAAAACAAACGCAAAAAGGAATCCCAGGTGTAACCACTGTGGAAGGCAGTATGGCGCTTTCTCAAAAAGTTGCAAATAGAGATACCATTTGACCCAGCAATTCCACTGCTGGGAATATATCCCAAAGAGACCATAACTGACATCCAAGCAGATATATGCACACCCATGTTTATCGCAGCTCTGTTCACAATAGCAAGGAGTTGGAAACAACCTAAGTGCCCATCAACAAACGAATGGATAGAGAAGTTGTGGTGTATTCACACAATGGAATACTATGCTGCACTGAAAAACAAGGAACTTATGCAATATTATTCAAAACGGGTGAGCCTGGAGGACATGATGCTGAGTGAAATATCTCAGTCACAAAAGGACAAATACTGCATGGAGCCACTGCTGTAAAATGGGACTGTTATCAGGGTGGGGGCAAGACTGAGAAAAACTGGCTAAATTGCGTATACTGCACTGAAACAGATGAGGGACTGAATAATTTAAAAGCGATGTAGGATAGGGTATTATGGTTATCACAAGAGTCCACAATTAAGGTTGCAGAGTGGAATGTACTTGGGGTGGTGGGAGGGGTGCAGGGGGATTGTGTACCAGGGAAGGAGTGTTTCTTTTACTTTTGAAAGAGAGGAGCGAACTGGGGGGCGGGGGGAGAAAGAGGGCTGGGCGGGTAGAGAAGTGCAGCCATGAATGAATGGAAATCCAGATTCTCTGTAAATGTTCATTAAAATTATACAAAATAAATAAAAAAGGAACCTGAGTGCTTTTCCCCACTCCATCACTTACAACCGTGGTCGAAACAACTGGGCACTTTGATTCCAAGTCTGTGTGTCTGAGAGAGAGAACAAACCCTGTTCTCGCCCTAATCCTAACCTCAAACCCCCAAAGCGAGAGGGGAGGAGAAGGCGGCAAGGTTGTTCCTGGATGACTCCACTCAAGGTCTCTTGGCTCCTTGCTGCCGGTGTATGGCGGTCCACGTGTACAAGTAATAGCAAATTTTGAGGGTCATGTGCTTTTTTTGGGGGGCCCTCAGGCCCGGTTCAAATTGGGGGTTTTCTGTCAAACATTCTTCTAGGTGGTATAGCACTGGTCTGTGCATTGCTGTACAGAGGTTAACTCGTGGTCGCTGTGATGCTAAACACTGTGACATTGATGTGTCAAATGTGATCATGGTCACTCATGGTGGATGGACGGTGTTTGGTGGAGCTCCCTGATTTAAACAAGCTTGGAAGCAGGAGTGGCATCCACTTCTGAAGTAGCTTGCCTCTGGAAATTCTATGAACGTGGAGAAACGATGCAAGTCATACAAGTGTTCAGGTCTTTTGTGCATAGAGTCGCTATGAGTCGTCTACAATTTGATGGCACTTAACAACAACACAAGCTAGGGACCTTGCTGCATTCCTTAAAAAACATCTGATGCATCTAAGCATGTCCCAGAAACCTCCCACTGCAGAGTGAGGGGCGTCTACCTGACGGTGAAGATAATGCATGCAAATCCCTGGACAAGTCAGGCGTGAACCTCGAATTCTACTACTGCCCAGAATTTTTCCCCTGCGGAGTCCAGAATACTGAGGTGCCAGGCACCAAATATCACCGAAAAAGAGCAAAGTCTTCTAGCTTTTCTTTAACACCACAAAAAAAATTCTCTGTAAGCATTTTTTTAAAAATGAAACAGTAAGATTTATTGAGCTGTATCTTAATACAGATCCTGGCACTTTGCCCACGCTGCTCTGGACATACAAAGCCCAAATGCTCTACAATTCTTCCTTTTGCAGCAAACCCACAAAGCTGACAGCCGGGGGGGGCCTTATGAACAAGCTGATCACCTGTCATCCTCACATGGCCAACGGCCACCACCAGACACACGACCTTTTTCATCTGGAAGTTGATGGACTTCACCTCGCCGACTATCGCCACCACGTGAACTTGCCAGCCTGGTTCAGGCCTGGACCTAAGATTCTTGGGCTCTTGCTCCGTCAGGGATTCAGAGGCTAAAAAAGGCATCACACTTCTTGGCCAGCTCTTTGACCAGCTTCTTATACCCAGTTGCTTTTTCTCTCAGTGCTTCAATGTCCACGTGGGGGAATCTCCAGACCCTTGGCTTTATCTCACACACACATACACACTCTCTCTCTCACGCTGTCTCTCTTTGTTGCTGATCACCAAGAACACACACTGAGAACTTGGGGCGTGGGGCGACCTTAAGCCTGACTGTCCCCAAGAATCATTTCTCCTCCTGAGGAATCACGGTGCTTCTGCAGCTGCCCCGTTTCCACGTGTCCGGAAGGCTTCTGAACCTGTGACGCGAGACATCCTCCATCTTCCTTTTGGGAAAAGGTCATCCTATACCCTGGCTACCGCTCACTGCTCTCTGACCACACCACGGTGTAACTTGTCTAATAGAAAAAGGGCAGCTTGGCGCAAGGAGCCCCGAGGTGTGGCTGATAATCTGATCGTGAGGAAGTCAGCAGTTCAAGGGCAGCAGCTGCTCTACAGACAAGATGAGGCAGGCTTGCTTCTGCATCGGTTCACGGCCTCGGAAGCTTTTCAGGGTCGTTCCACTCTGTCCTCTGGGTCACGACGAGACAGACAGACTTGGAAGGCAATGGGTCTGGAGGCTTGGTGGAAGACGTCCTGTTCCAGGAACCCTCGGGCCCCCGTGTGTGTGAAGAGAATGAGGAGAGCGGGTCACCGCTTCTCCTGGGAGTGAAGCTGGTAGTGCAGCGTGAGGTAGGAGGCCTGGCTGAAGCAGCGGCCGCACAGCTGGCACTGGAAGGGCCTGTCCTGCGCGTGGACGCGGTAGTGCTGGCTGAGGTGGGAGCTCCGTCGGAAGGTCTTGCCGCAGTCGCAGCACTGATTGGCCCTCTCGCTCACGTACCTGTGCTGTGGCACGTAGCGGACGCAGTACACCTTGGGGGCTCCTGGCCGCTCGGGGGACAGAGCGCAGGTGGCCTCGTGGTCCTGGAGGTGCTGGGCGAGGTGCGCTTCTCGGACGAAGGCCCGGCCGCAGTGGAGACAGTCCAGGAAGGCTTCCTGGCTGCGGGTCTCCTCCTCGGGGCCGCCCAGCTGCCCGACCGCACCGCACTCAAGGCGTTTCTCTCTGGTCCTCCGGCGTCTGGTGAGGACAGTGGGGCGCTGTGAGGGTTCTCCACCTAGACAGGGATCCCCCCTGGCCCGGCTGGACAAGGGCTTCTCAGGGTTCCCCCGGGCACGGCGGGTGTTTCTCTGAAATCCACGCGTGTCAGGTGCCTCTCTCTGGAGGGAAGGCTCCTTGCAGGCAGGTAGGGTGCCAGTGCGGATGCCCAGAGCGTCAGCCTCCTGCGGGCCCATTCGTAGAGGCATCACCAGTCTCTGAGCGAGTGCCCGGCCTGGAGGGAGCCCCTGTCGCTGAAAGGGCTCGAGGCCTTGGGGAAACTGCGGCCGCTGAGTGACCCGCACATCTGGGGACTCCGAGCCCGGAGAAGGTTCTGACCGCTGTGTGAGCCACACATCTGGGGACTCTGACCCCGGAGAAGGTTCTGGCCGC
>NW_006400228.1:576100-577504 GCF_000299155.1 Elephantulus edwardii | reverse complement strand
GGAGAAGGTTCTGGCCGCCGTGTGAGCCACACATCTGGGGACTCCGAGCCCGGAGAAGGTTCTGGCCGCCGTGTGAGCCACACATCTGGGGACTCTGACCCTGGAGAAGGTTCTGACCATTGTGTGAGCTGCATATCTGGGGACGCTGACCCCGGAGAAGGTTCTGGCCGCCGTGTGACCCACACATCTGGGGACTCTGACCCTGGAGAAGGTTCTGGTCGCTGAGTGAGCCACACATCTGGGGACTCCGAGCCCGGAGAAGGTTCTGACCATTGTCTGAGCTGCATATCTGGGGACTCTGACCCTGGAGAAGGTTCTGGCCGCCGTGTGAGCCACACATCTGGGGACTCTGACCCTGGAGAAGGTTCTGACCATTGTGTGAGCTGCATATCTGGGGACTCTGACCCCAGAGAAGGTTCTGGCCGCCGTGTGAGCCACACATCTGGGGACTCTGAGTCCGGAGAAGGTTCTGGCCGCCGTGTGAGCCGCACATCTGGACAAAGTTCTGGTTCCTGAGTGAGGTCCCAGTCTGGAGGGAGTTCTGAGAACTGCGTGAGACCCCAGTCTGGGAAGAGTCTGGGGGGCTGATGGAGACCCCAGTCTGGGAAGAGTTCTGGGGGCTGAGGAAGACTGTCCGGAGGAAGGGCTGGTGGCTGAGCGAGCTCCCAGCCTGAGCGCTCCTGCGTGAGGTGCTGGGGCTCCGGCGGCGTCACCGGCCTCGCCTCGCTGTCCTGCTGTCCATCTGAAGACTCTGCGTGGATGGCCAGCTCGTCTGTTCCCACCCACTGAGTCAATGTCTCCACAGGCTGGCTGCGCTCGGTGCCAAGCTCTTCGGTTTCAGCCAACAGTTCCCAATCTTTAAAAGAAAAAAAGGTCTTAGTCTGTTTTTCCTCAGAGAGAGAAAGACCATCATAGAAGAAATGAGGGGTTAGGATGAGCCCACACTGTCCACCACGGGTGACCACTATCACGTTTGACACATCAGTGTCACAGCGTTCAGCATCACAGCAACCACGAGTTACCTCTGTACAACAACACACTGACCAGGGCTATACCACCTATGAGAATTTCTGACCAAAAAGAGTTAAAACCAGGCCTGAGGGCCGCAGATTAAAATCACCCACCTCTGACTTGGTAGCATCACGTTCTATCCACAAGGCCAAAGAGCTCTTTCTATGTTGTTGTTGTTGTTATTAAGTGCCGTCGCGTCTTAGAGGACTCGGAGCGACCGTATGAATGAAAGACCTGAACACTCGTATAACTTGCATTGTTTTCCAAGTTCACAGGGTTTCCAGAGGCAAGCTATTTCGGAAGTGGATGCCACTCCTGCTTCCAAGCTCTGAGGCTCAATGTCAAGAAGACAAAAATTCTCACCACTGGACCAATCGGTAGCATCAGGATGGA
>NW_006400228.1:569252-575455 GCF_000299155.1 Elephantulus edwardii | reverse complement strand
GATTGGCACAGGATAGAGCACGATTTAGGGCTGTTGTACACAGGGTCGCTATGAGTCACACACGACTCGACGGCACATAACAACAACAACAACAACAGTGTAGAACAAGGTAGAACAGAAAGTGTGTCAAAGGCTTCTAGATTTCTTTTTTCCATCGTCCAGATACCTTCCAGAACACACCTGTTCTCTTACTCTCACTGCACACGGTGGCTGGATTATGACGCAATGTGGGACAATGGAAAACCGAGTATGGGATGCGACCTGAAGCAAAAGGCTGGAGAAAGGCATTCCTTCATTCCCAGGCAAGCCTCGAGGGCCTCTCTTCCTCTCATTTGCTTTCCTGTTTGGGTGGGAACAAGGCAAAAGCCATCTAGGATCTGTTGGCAGAGTGTGAAGACACTGCGGAACCAGGTCCTGAGGATGTCGCTGAAACTCTAACTCCAGCCCAACGGGCTGGTGGTGTGCAATTCTGCAAGGCACAGAGGCCTCGTCAGATACTCGGCCGTTTCCGTTTCAGACGACCACAATCTAAAGAGTTGCAAACTTCTTTTTTATCATTGTTTCCCTCCCAGTGCCTATCAAAGATGCATTACAGGATGCTGCTGGCATCTGCACCAGCCCCTACAGCCTGCAGATAAATATATATGTTGTTGTTGTTGTTATGTGCCGTCGAGTCGTTTGCGACCCTATGTACAACAGCCCTAAACTCTGCTCTGTCCTGTGCCAATCGCACTGTCTCTGACACACCCATCCCGATTATCCCAGTCACTGAATCAATCCACCTCATAGAGGGTCTTCCCCTCCTGCACTGTCCCTCCACCCTACCAAGCATGATGTCCCTCTCCAAGGACCAGTCTCTCTTTACAACATGTCCAAAGTATGTCAGACAGAGCTTCAGAATCCTTGCCTCCAAGGAGCAGTCTAGTTTAACCCTCTCTAGGATGAATCTGTTTGTATACCTAGCAGTCCATGGTATATGCAACACTCTTCTCCAACACCACAGCTCAAAGGCATCAATTCTCCTTCTATCATCCCTAGTCACTGTCCAGCTCTCTGACACATGGCATGCAATTGTAAAGACCATGGCCTATATCAGGGGCACCTTAGTCTCTAGCCTGACATCGTTGCTCCTCAGTACTTTGGAGAGGTCCCTCATGGCTGACTTTCCCATTGCAATTAGTCTCTCGATTTCCTGGCTGCTGTTACCAAGAGTGTTGACTGTGGAGCCAAGTAAACTAAAACTCTTAACGATCTCAATCTCTTCACCATCCATACTGATGCTGCCAATTGGCCCAGTGGTGAGAATCTTCAGTTTCGAATGGTAAATATCAGATTTGAACTGTGTAGTCTGGAGACAGCAAAGTCTGTAAGGTTATCTTACAGCTATTAAAATCCTGGTAGGGATTTTTATTTTTCAGAACATTTTAGAATAGTGTGTACAGGGAGACATATGTGTTGGCAGAGGTCGTGGGGTGGAAATGAAGGGTTAAGACAGGAACGGGAAGAGCCTCTGGTGTCAACACATCAAAGGAGTTAGTCCATAAGAAAACTGGAGACAAGGCACACCCATGTTTACTGCGGCTTTGTTCACAAAAGCAAAGGACTGGAAACAACCCAAGTGCCCATCAACAAAAGAATGCATAAAGAAGCTGCGGTATATTCACACAATGGAATACTACGATGCAGAAAAAAACAAGGAACTCATGAAATATTATTCAAAATGGGTGACCCTGGAAGACATTATGCTGAGTGAAGTATCCCAGTCATGAAAGGACAAATACTGCATGGTGACACTGTTGTAAAACAGGACTGATATCGGGGTTGGGGGGGACGCTGAGAAAGATGGAATAAATAATATACACTGCATTGAAACAGATGAGGGAGAGAACTGTTTAAAAGGGATATAGGGTTAGGTATTGTTGTCATGACAGGAGTCCAGAACGAAGGCTGCACAGTGGAGTGGACTTGGGGAGAGGGATTATATAACAATGAAAGAATTTTTCTTTTACTTTTCAAAGAGAAGAGCAAACTGGGGGGATGCGGGAGGAGTGGACAGGGAGAAAAGTGCAACAATGAAAGAATGGAAACCCGAAGTCTTTGTAAACTTTCATTAAAATAAAACCAAAAACAAATGAAGAAAAACAAAACAAAAAACAGCTGGAGACAGTCAGAAAGAGCTGTGACATTGCACCACTAGTCTTGGTCTCTCTCTGCTTAAGAAAACATGACGGTGGAGGTCTGGCTGCAAGAGGATTGTCCTAGAGGGATCGAGGGGACCAATGGGAGGGCCCGCCAGCGAGGGGACCAGCGAGGGAAGGCTGCCCCAGGGCGGCAGCAAAGAGACTCGGAACCAGGACAGGCCTCCCTGGAACGGCGGCAAGGCCATCTCTGAGCTGTGTGGGTGGGGGGCGCCTTCTGCAGGGGGAGAGGTGGGATTCGTGCTGCGAGAGAAAGCCCAGGACTGTCTGGGGTGGGAGGTCTTCCTCCCCTTCACCCTGACCGAGGCGTGCTGGAGGAACTGCCCTCTGACCCCCAGCGCTCAGCCCTGTTCGCACACTCACCTTGAACGACCGCTGTCCTTTTTCCTCCCTCCACCTCACTTCTGTCTCCCTCCACCTCACAGGCCTCCTCTTCCTCTAGCTGTGAGATGACGGCTGGCTTGGGGAACTGATAACCTGATAAAAATCATTTAAAAAATTAAATTCCTATCTATACGACTGCAATCAGTATCAAAGCCTTTGCACTGTGGTGTTGCTGAAGAGAACTGAAGATCGCGTGGATATCCAACCAAGGTGCTCCCTAAAGATGAGAACGGCGAAACCGGGTCCCACGCACGCTGGGCATGTTGTCGGAGGCACCAGTCCTTGGAAAATGACATCAGCTGGAAAAGGAGGAGGGTCAGAGAAAGAGGAAGCCCCTCAACGTGCTGGCCGGACACACAGGCTGTAACACGGGGCTCGTGCATGTCCGAAATCGTGAGGATGCCATGGGATGAGGCCAAGCGCAGATCTGACGGTGGAAAACCCCACCGGAGGGTCGGCGATGAGCCCGTTCTGACTCGGCGGTCCGTGAAAGCAACAACACAAAACCTATCATCTAACTCAGGTGCTTAAATCAGTCAACTTCAATACATCACCTCTCAGGTCTCCACAGAAGTAGGTCCTGGGTCAGTGCCTAGGGCAGCCCTGGGGGCCACAGCGGTGAAACAGTCAGTCACGTCAAAGTTGAAACATAGTGGTCAACGCAGTGGTTAAACAGAGTTGTTGTTAAGTACCACCAGGCCGGAGACAACTCACAGCGACCCTATGAACGCAAGACCTGAACACTTGTGCAACTTTCATCCTTTCTCCAGGTTCATAGAGTTTGTGGAGGCAAGCTATTTACGGAAGTGGATGCCACTCCTGCTTCCAAGCTTGTTTTAATCGGGGAGCTCCATCAAACACTGTCCACCATGGGTGACCGTTAATGCATTCGACACATCAGTGTCACAGTGTTCAGCACCACAGCAACCACGAGTTACCTCTGTGCGGCAAATGGACAGACCAGTGTGATACCGCTTAGAAGAGTGTTTGACTAAAATCAGTTAAAACCAGACCTGAGGCCCATAGATTAAAATCACCTTCAAAGTTAAAATAGTGGCTAAACAAAGTTACTAACCTCAAGGTCACCTGTCTGAACTCACTGGGACAAAGACGGGCATCCTTTCATAACAATATAAAGCCTGAAGAAACCACTGGGGCGGCTCGACTCTGTCCTACTGGGCCTCTAGGCACCTGGATCAACTTGACAGCGGTGGGGACTTGACAGCAGTCGGAACAGGAAGGTAAGTGTCTTCCTTTAGGATTAAAAGAACAAAACATTCCTACGACTGGAAAAAATAACAAAGACATGGTCCTTCAAAGTGGTCTACCCCCTGACTCATCTGTCCTCTTGATTCTCACATGTCCCCATTTCTGAATAAAACTTCAACTAAAAGGGGCCCTGGTAGAGTATCCTTTTTGTTCTGTTTTGCTCATCAGAAGTGCAGAGGTTTGAATCCAGCAGCTGCTCCGGAGGAGAAACAAGCAGTCTTCCTCCCAGAATGACCTACCGCCGTGGGAAACCCACGGAGTCGCACCGTGATGTGGAACCCACCCAAAAAAGTAAGGGTAATGAGTGACAAAAACGGACACAGCCGTTGTGGGCCTTTCATGGCTGTTGTTGACGCCCACAGAGTCGAGCACCATTCACGGCGACCCTATGAACAAGAGGCCTGAAGCCTCTCTGGAACTATCGTCATTTACCAAAGTTCACAGAGTTTCCAGAGGCGTGTGGTTTGGGAAGTGGATGCCACTCCTGCTTCCGTCATTGTTTTTCCCTAAAATGCGTCTCTCTAGACTGGAGTGTCCCGGACACAAGCCACGGTATTTTTGACTGCTTCCTAGGATATGAAAAGTGGGCAATTACCGAGGAATTAGAAAGGAGAACGGCTGTCTTTGAACTGTGGTGCAAAGAGCACGGAAAAGACCACAGACCGACCAAAGGACAAGCAGGTATGTCCAGGAGAAGCATGGCCGGAGTGCCCCTCAGAGCGAGGGATGGCGAGCCGGGGTCTCATTTACTCCGGACCTGTTTTCAGGAGCGGCCAGGCCCTGGAGAGGGACCTCAGCCTAGGAAAAGAGGAGGGCCAGCCCACCAAGGCCAGAAAGACCCTCAAAGAGCTGAACTGAAACATAAACACAAGTCTGGCTGGACAGATGGACACAGCGACTGCAGCAACAGACCTAAGCAGAGCAGGTATGATGAGGACAGGACAGGACGGACAGGGCCAGGAAAAGGTGACTTTGGGTGAAAAGAAGGTGGAAAGTCACACTGGAATAAACAAATTTCTGCTTCTGGGCGCAGAAAGTGGCAGTTCTCAATCGTTTTACCCCCCAGGAGGCTTCAGGTAGAGACCTGAGACGTTCTCCAGTGCCACTACTCGGGGTGGGAAGAGGTGCTGTGCCAATCTTACTGTCTCTGATACACCCACCCCCATTACCCCAGTCACTGAATCAATCCATCTCATCGAGGGTCTTCCCCTCCTGCGCTGTCCCTCCACCCTCTCAAGCATGATGTCCTTCTCCAAGGACTGGTCCCTCCTTACAACATGCCCAAAGTATGTCAGATGAAGCTTTAGAATCCTGGCCTCCAAGAAGCAACCTGGTTTCACCCTCTCTGGGGTGAACCTGTTTGTTCTCCTAGCAGTCCATGGTATGTTCAATACTCTTGTCCAGCACCACAGCTCAAAGGCATCAATTCTCCTTCCATTATCCCTAGTCACTGTCCAGCTCTCTGATGCATAGGAAGTAACTGCAAAGACCAGGTGCACCTTAGTCTCTAGACTGACAGCACTGCTCTTCAGTACTCCGGAGACTAGCCATCTTTTCATTCACAGTGATTCTGATGGGATTTATTGGGGCTGCACGGAGACCATGGAGAGCCACGACGACTACAACCATTAGTAGCTTTGGTGCCCCGCAATCTACTAACGGAATTAAAGAAGAGTTAAGAGCTCCCGCGCGACCGTGGGCAGACTCTGAGGCTCAGTCAGGGCACACTCACCCAGAGAGAGAAGGTTCTGGTAATTCTCCAGCATCACTGTCCGGTACAGGTCCCTCTGGGCAGTGCTGAGGCAGCCGAGTTCCTCCTGGCTGAAGTCCACCGCAACGTCCTGGAAGGTGACCAGCTCCTAAAACACCAGAAATGCCCCTCAATGTCCAGAGATCATAACAGGAAAGGGAGAGGGAAGGGAATGGAAGGGGGCCCAGAACAGGAAGATTCTGGGTGCCCAGAGTCCCAAGGCACCTCTCTTTGTCTTATCATCTGTGGAAAGAAAAAACTTCCCTCCCTCCATATTTCAAGGTGATCTGGGTGATTTACAGAGAACGCTGGTTTTCCATTCAATAATCCATACACCTTTTGATTTGTCACTGATCGCAGTCAGCACACTCTTCACTTCCTCCCTGTCATTCTAATTCCCATTTCTTCTTCCTTCGTACCCCTGCCTGCTTTCTGACTTTTATTCCTGGACAAATGATGCCCTTTTGATTGTGTATGGTCAAGAGGGGCTGGTTTGTTTTTCAGGGTTTGTGTCTGTGGTGTTTCCCCCCCACATCTAACTAATAACTCTCGGCACCAGTAGCCAGGAATTTAGAAGACGTATTGCCATAGGAAAGTCTGCT
>NW_006400228.1:532636-568827 GCF_000299155.1 Elephantulus edwardii | reverse complement strand
GGGATGGGAGTGTCGGAGACGGTGAGATTGGCACAGGACAGAGCAGGATTTAGGGCTGTTGTATTTAGGGTCGCTATGAGTTGCAAGTGACTCGCCGGCACATAACAACAAACAACAACAACTAATAACTCAATTGTTGTTGTTGACTGCCTTCCAATCGAGCACGACTCACAGTGACCCTATAGACAAAAGGCCTGAAGCCCCTCTACAACTCTCGACATTTATCAAAGCTCACAGAGTTTCCGGAGGCATGTGGTTTAGGAAGTGGATGCCATTCCTGTTCCACACAGTAGAAGTAAAATGACGAGCTCTGGTCAGGGTTGTCCATGATGGTTAAAGAAACTGGCTTCTTGTAAATGAAAGACAGTGTGAACCTAACATCCAGTTTGCAGGTCCAGCAGTCAACATTCATAAATACATACAGCCTGGGTTACTCCATGAAGCAGACCAAATCTGTGCTAATCTAACCCCTGATTGGTCACTCAGGGTCACTAGGAGTTGAATCAACTCTCAAACAGTGGGTTTAGGGTTTTTGTTTATTTTGGAGGGAGAGGTAGAGAAAAAATAGATTATTTTTTTTAAAAATAGGAATACTGACATGACCTAAAAAAGAATTTATTTTTATTTTTTTTTTATGTGAGTGTACCGTCAAATCAGATCTGACTGGTACAGGAGGAGATTGTCCCTCTTTTTCCCGGCAGAGCATCTGGTGGATTCGAACTGTGCGCCTCTGGGATTGTAGTTGCAGCTCCTTGCCACTAGGCCACCAGAGCTCCCCTAAAAATAATTTATTGTTGTTGTTAAGTGCTGTCGAGCCACAGGTGACTCATAGTGACTCTTATGAACGAAAGACCTGAACACTTGTGGAATTTCTTTTGTTTCTCCAAGTTCATAGAGTTTCTGGATGCAAGCTGTTTCGGCAGTGGATGCCACTCCTGCTTCCAAGCTTGTTTTAATCGGGGAGTTCCACCAAACACTGTCCACCATGGGTGACCATGATCGCATTTGACACATCACTGTCACAGTGTTCAGCTTCACAGCAACAAGTTACCTCTGTATGGCAGGTGGACACACCAGGGCTATACTGCTTCGAAGAATGTTTGACCAAAAGGTAAGAAGAAAAATTATTCAATGAAGAAAAACTAATCTGGCAATAAAAGTTTCAACGAGTTAGAAGAGAGTTTTTAAATAAGATACGCAGGGAAAGGGCTTCAATTAGGTGAATGTTACAGAAAGAACAGAAACGGAGACCTGACTGAATTGCACGCGGAGCCATAAATCACAGAGGGAGAAGCGTCTGAATCTGAGAAATGAGCTGGAACAACCCCTGCCTCACCTGGGATTCAACAGGAGGTGACTCATCAGACGTTACTTCATCTGTGTTCTCCTTTTTCATAAGGACAGAGTTCTGAGCAGAGAAAACTAGGAGAAAGAAAAGAATCACTGTAGTCTTGAGTCCAGTCCAGCAGCACCTACAGCACCCACCCAGTCCCCCTACCATGGGACAGAATGATGCTGGACGTCCCATGATGGGAGAAAAACAAACAAACCCACAAACCCCAGATAATCCACTTCTCAGCTCAACTGAGTCCCCAGAGCCTCAATCATTCCTTCTGCACCTCTGAGCCCTTCCTTGGTGCCCTGCTGCCTTCCAAATAAAGCAGAAGTGTTTCCAATATCAGTGCTTCCCCGTCTCACTTTTACGGACTGGACTGTGTCCCCAGTAAGTACCTATGAGCTCAGCTGGGTCACTATTCTCAGGGTCTTGGCAGTTACGTGCTGACGTCACGAAGCCTGACGTAATGATGTCATTTCACCGTCTTCGGTGTCATCTGATGTCATCAGTTCCGATTCAAGATAAAGGAATGAAGGTAGAAGCCACCCCTTTAATCTAGTCAGAGCCCTGATTCAATGTTGCAGGAATTCCCCAGGGTGGGCCTGTACCAGTTTTTATCTTGTTGTTATTGTTGACTTCCATTGAATCACATCACGACTCTATGAACAAAAGACCTAATGCCTTTCCGTAGCTATCCTTGTTTCTCCAAGTTCATAGTTCCCAGCGGCATGTGGTCTAGGAAGTGGATGCCACTCCTGCTTCCCAACCAGTTCTACAACTGGGAGCTCCACCAAACACCGTCCACAATGGGAAAGCATTCTGGTATCTCATACTTCATTGGTGCAAGGTTCAACATGACAGCAAACCCAAGTGACCTCATACCTTGGCACTTTTTATCTTGTTATTGCTGTTAAGTGCAGTTGAGTCGTAAACGACTCCTAGTGACCCTATGAATGAAAGTCCTCAACACCTGTGTGCCTTTCATCCTTTCTCCAGGTTCATAGGGTTTCCAGAGGCAAGCTATTTTGGAAGTGGATGCCACTCCTGCTTCCAAGTTTGTTTTAATTGGGGAGCTCCACCAAACACTGTCCACCATGGGTAACCATGATGGCATCTGACACATCAGTGTCACAGTGTTCAGCATCACAATCGCCCGAATTACCTCTCTATGGCAATTGGACATACTAGGGTTATACGACCTAGAAGAATGTTCGACCAAAAACAATTAAAAGTAGGCCTAAGGGCTGTGGATTAGAGTCACCACCTTTAACTTGGTAGCATCACTTTCTGTCCACTAGTCCAACAGATCTCTATGTTAAGTGTCATCAATAAAAAGAGAGGCCACAGTATTACCAAGAAAGAAGAGCCAGGAGTGGAGCGTGTGTCCTTTGAACCCAAGGCCCCTAGACTAAGAACCTCCTAGACCCAGGGGAAGATGGCTATCAAGTCAGATGTAGTTCACTTAAGTACCCCTGTCCACTGCAACAGAAACGCTAAGAGAAGAAAAGAACCTCCCTGCTGGACTGGCAGAAAGAAAACACCATCCCCAGAATCAGGACTTCTGGCCTCCTCCACTGTGAAAATCAGAAATATGTTAAAACATGCACAATACACAGAAGTGGTCAGTCCCTTTCTCTTTCACTCACCTTTTTCTTCCTCCTCACGTGCCTGGATCAAGTTTGCCACGAGGGTCCCTGCCTCATGGCTGTTCTTAGGCTGTTTCAGTCTCACCCAGGTTCGGACCTCCTCGGGCAAGGCACACAGGAACTGCTCCAGCACTAGGAGCTCCAGAATCTGCTGTTTGGAGCGTGTCTCCGGTCGCAGCCACTCTCTGCAGCGTGCCTGTATCTGTCTCACGGCCTCGTGAGGCCCGGTCACTGCCAGGTATTGAAAATGACCCAACTTTGAAAGGTCTCCCAGGTTCCTATTAGGGGTGGCTTCCGAGCGTTCCTGCTCTGGATGTTGGGGACCCAGTACCTGGGTATTTCTGAAGACGTCCAACATCTCTGCTTCATACACCATCTTTATAGCTTGATCTTCCAAAGGCAAGGTGCTCTAGAGCATAGCCTGTGGAAAGGGTTAGACAGTGTCAAATGTAGAAAAGATATGGAGACCTCGGGGCCTGCAGAAATTACAGAGAAAGGCTTACTAGTGGCCTACAGCCAAGGCAGGGGGGATGGGAACGGAGAGGGACGGAAGGTCCTGTGCAAGGGGGGTGTGGAGACTTAAGAGGAGGAGGGATCCTGGGCAGAAAGGGAGGAAACTTTCATGAAGTGGATGATTCTGGGTAGAAGGTACAAATCTCTAAGAGGAAGGGAGTTTTCTGGGCTGAGATTGTGGATCCTTAGAAGAATGACCAGTCTTGGGTAGAGAAGTGAGTCCCAAGTGGGTGGGAGCAGGACATGCTTTGTAGATCCTCTTGAAGGTTTAAAAGACAACAAAGTGACAGAGAAGTTATAAGGTTTTAAGAAGGTGAGGGAAAGGATCACAGAACCGGGTCCTGAGAGAGGGATCAGGGAAGAGAGACAGAGGCAGAGCTTCGAGAAGGTCATGGACATTACGATGGGCAGAGGTTCTAGAGGATCAGAGTCCTGAAGGCAGGAAGGGATTGAGGAGAAAGCGGAACTGGATCAACAATTACGGGGAGCAAGAGGGAAGAAAGCAGTTACACTATGAGTTTCTTCCCGTATCATAACCATAAGGTGTATAAATGGTTGAAGAGAAAACCAGCTCTGAGTGTAAAATGGTACAACCACTGTGGAAGGCAGTATGGAGCTTTCTCAAAAAGTTGCAAATAGAGATACCATTTGACCCAGCAATTCCACTACTGGGAAAATACCCTAAAGAGACCATAACTACCACCCAAGCAGATATATGCGCACCCATGTTTATTGCGGCTTTGTTCACAATAGCAAAGAGATGGAAACAACCCAAGTGTCCATCAACAAATGAATGGATAGAGAACCTGTGGTATATTTACACAATGGAATACTATGCAGCTTTGAAAAACAAGGAACTCATGCAGTATTATTCAAAATGTGTGACCCTGGAGAACATTATGCTGAGTGAAGTATCTCAGTCACAAAAGGACAAATACTGCATGGTGCCACTGTTGTAAAGAGGAACTGACATTGAGGTTGGAGGGAGACTGAGAAAAGAGGCGATCAATAATGTACATGGCATTGAAACAGATGAGGGAGAGAACTGTATAAAAGGAATATATGAAAACAACGGAAGAATTTTTCTTTAACTTTTCCAAGAGGGTAGTGTACTGGGGTGGTGGTGGGGGTTGGGAGGGGAGAAAAGTACAACAATGAATTAATGGAAATACAAAGTCTCTGTAAATTTTCTTTGAAATTAATAAAATTTTTTTTAAAAAAAGAATGTAGGATTAGGTATTAGTGGCATGACAAGAGTCCAGAATAAGAGCTTCATAGTAAAGTGGGGGGTAGACTGTAAAACAATGGAAGAACTATTATTCATTTTTTTTAAAGTATATTTTGGGGGACAGCGGGGCAGGGAGGAAAATGTGCAACAATGAACGAATGGAAATCCAAGTTCTTTATAAACTTTCATTACAATCTCAATAAAAAAAGAGAAAAACTAGCTCTGTAAACTTTCAGAGAATCACAATTTTATAAAGCGTTGAGGACCGGAGGGGGCGGGACTTCAGGAAGGTGGGACAAGCAGGGGCGTGGCCTCTAGGTGAAGGTCAGGGAAGGGCAGGCGGTGGTGGAAAGACCAGAGAGGTGACCCTCGAGGTGGAAGGGACATGGTGGGGTCAGGGCAGACACACGGGCTTCTGAGGACAAAGGACCATCCCCAAGGGAAAGCGGGGGGCGGCTGAAGGTGAGGTCTCTGAGCATGACGGCCACATGGCCAATGGGGTGGCCGAAGGCACCCTGTCCTCTCACCTGTGAGTCCACGGCAGGCTCTGTCCCTCCAGACCTGGCACCTGCCTGGCGCTGCTGTGTGATCTGTTCTCCGCAGGGCCCCTTCTGTGTCCAGTGTCCAGCACACACTTGCCTGGATGGTTGGTCTTCCAAAAAAAAAAAAAAGCAAGCAAGCATCCAAAAGAAAACAACACCAACACAATTTCTAAACCTCCACTCAAATTAAAAAATAATATAATTGGGGGGGGGACCCAAAATCAACAACAAAACAACAAGATCTGTCGGGTTGTGCTCTGCGCGTTGGTGCCCAGTTGCCTTGGCCCCACTGTTGCCTCTAGACCCTTCCTGGGACCTTATATCCCACCAGGAGATGGTCGGGTGAATTTTCATAGGCAGGTGCACTGCCTGGACACTCTCCTGTCCACACCTCTGCTGTGAGCAACACAAAACCTGGTCAACCTCTTCAAGGCTGGCCAAGTTCCAACCCCTGGATAATTCAACAATTCCACCCTCTATGCTATCTGGACGTCCACCAAGGGCAACACTGTCCACTGTGCCTTGTGGACCTGCACCAACAGGAATGTATCCCTGCTCCACCTGTTACCGGTCCACCTGCTGCATCATAGCCTGACTCTGCAGGATCGTATCTCACACCAGGACCCTGTCCCACTTCCAACAACCAAGCGCCTTCAGGACCTTCTGGTGCCCTACTAACGCCTGGTGGCCCTCATTTTTACCATCAAGTTAATAACAGACGAAGAGATGATGACGTTTTGCTTTCTGAAGTACACATAAGCACATGATTGTATATCTAAAAACTTCTGGTTCCTTCTAAGATTAAATCTCTGTGCACATCAAAAACTCTTTTTCAACAGGGTGAAAAGAAAACCCAGACTGGAACAAACACTTGGTAATACTATCTCAGACAAGAGTCTTGTAACAAAAGTTTACAGAATACTCCTGGGCCTCGACAAGAAAAAGAATGATAACCCAATTACAAAATGGGCAAAAGACACGGAAGGAATTTTCAGAGGATGATACTCGAGTGGCAAACAGACACATGAAGAAATGCTCCAAATTACTGGCAATAAGATGCCAACCAAAACCACAATGAGGTACCATCTCACTTCAATTAATAGTGGCAAAGTTTAGCAGGGCAGCAAGTAATAGATGCTGGAGAGGTTGTGGTGAGAAAAGAACTCTTACACATTGCTGGTAGGATTGTAAAATGGTGCAACCATTCTGGAAGGCAGTTTAGAGCTTCCTCAAAAACCTGAACCTAGACCCATTCCATACGACCCAGCTATTCCACTATTTGGAATATACTGAGAATATGAGAACTGAGGCACAAACTGAGATTGGTACACAATGTTCACAGCAGCATTATTCACCATCGCCAAGAACGGGGAAACAACCCAAATGTCCAACCACAAATGAATGGACTGAGAAATTATGGTACGTTCACACAATGGAATACTACGCAGCACGGAGAAGCGATAACTTTGTAAATTATGACCTAACTTGGGAGGGTCTGGAGAGCTTTATGCTGAGTGAACTAACTCAGTTCCACAAGGATAAATATTGCATAATACCATTATTGTAAAATAAGGATCCAGGCGGGGTGGGAGAGGCTGGAAGCAGAGGGATGTGGAGGTACAGGGGGAAAAGGGGATTAATCATTGGGTTGTACAATTTGAAGGTTGGGGGCATGAGAGAAACTGAAAGAATTTGTTTGAATCTGTACTAGAATTTTGTAAATAAACTAATGAAAAGGGGGGAAAAAAGTTGATGGTTCCATCGTTATTAGAAGACATTCATGAAAGAACAACTCATGCACCTCTCAGAGAAGATCTCTCTCTCGTACTTGGATGTCCAACTGAAACAATCATAAAAGCACAAATCATTCCAATGGGGGTTTTTATTTGGTTTCCTTGGAAAGCTAAAATGACTATACTAGATAACCGTTTGATAGAATTTGTATAAAACAAAGCTACACACTCAAAAATCTAATGATGTAGGTTAATATCAGACTCTGCAATTTAATTGGCAAATTATTTCAAGTATTTTTTGTAAGCCCTTTCCTCCCTAAAGAAACACTTTTAAAAATAATCACATTGCCATAATTTAGACAAATGATGCCTTCAAACATTTTGAGATGCTCCTTCTATTGCATAAACAAGCCTGACCCTGTTGTGGGTTTTTTATGTGTGATTAAAGTAGTAATTACTATCACATGGTTCTCTTCATTAGAAAACCGATGTCCGTTTCTATCTTTGAGCACTGATTAGTACAACTTCTTGTGTTCCACCTAATCTGGTTTCTTATTTTACCACATGGGCCATAAAATTATAAAACCCGCTATTTGTAAAAACTTGTTGCTGTTGTTGTTATTATTGTTGACTGACGTCCAGTCAAGCACGACTCACAGCGATTCTATGAACGAAAGACCGAATGCCTTTCCATGACTATCGTCCTTTCTCCCAAGTTCACAGTTTCCAGAGGCATGTGGTTTAGGAAGTGGAGGCCACTCCTGCTTCCAAATCTGTTGTACAGCTGGGAGCTCCTCCAAACATTGTCCACATTGGGAAACCAGTATGGTATTTGATACCCGATGGCAAAAGGTTCAGCATCACAGCTTGATCTTTTATAGAAAGACTGTTTTTAAAAAAGACAAACTTGATATGCACATCCAAGTTTACTGCAGCTTTGTTCATAATAGCAAAGGTCTGGAAACAACCCAAGTGCCCATCAACAAACAAATGGACAGAGAAGCTGTGGTATATTCACACAATGAAAAACAAGATACTCATGTAATATTATGCAAAATGGGTGACCCTGGAGGACATCAGGGTGAGTGAAATATCTCAGTCACAGAAGGACAAATATTGCATAAGGCCACTGTTGTAAAACAGGACTGACATCGGGGTTGAGGGAGGTCAGAGAAGGAGAGGAGGAATGATGACTATTGCATTGAAACAGATGAGAGAGAGAACTCTTTAAAAGGGATATATAATATTATTGTCATGACAGAAATTCAGAATGAAGAAGGCTGCACAGTGGAGTGGAATTGTGGGAGGGACTGCATAACAATGAAATAATTTTACTTTTCAAAGAGAATGAACTGGAGGGAGGGGTGGGCAGGGAGAAAAGTGCAACAGTGAATGAATGGACATCAAAAATTTCTGTAAATTTTCATTAAAATTATTCAGAATAATAACAAAAGACTTTTTTTAGAAAGACAAACAACGTTCTTCTAAAAAAGAACAATGTTTTGGACAGAGTGTGTGTGTGTGTTGTGTGTGTTATAGTCTTAAAGAAATGACTTCTTTGTTTATTCCTTTAGAGTAGATGATAAGATGTTTCTATTAAGAGTCATTCAAGGAGGGAAATCATTGTTTTGAACCTTCAACTAGAAGAACCCCTGGGAACTGCATCACAGCAACAAGGAATGTGTATTCTCACCAAATGAGAGGGGGATCTTCTGCCCAGACCATTCGCTGTTGTCCCTTCATTCTCAAGAAAGCACGTGTTGTTTTGTCCAGGTGTGGTCAATAGGCCCACGCTAGGGCTCAACCATGAACACTGAACAGGTATATTTACAGAACTGGCTTGCACACAAGACTCTTCACCTGGTGGACGTGGAAACGAAAATACTTACTTGTCTTTCAGAGTCAAGAGTATTTTCTGGCCCTGTCTGTAAAGGACTTAGGGCTAACAGGTCAGCTCTCTCTCTGTGGGCAGGTAACTAGGTAGAAGGCAGACCATCCTGTAAAGAAGTATCCTCAACCTTAGTTTAACTCCTACAAACAATGAAAAAAAAATGGTAAAAGTTTGATGACTGAGTGTAAAGCCGAATGACTGTGTGCCTTCAATCTTGCTTATAACTAAAAAAACAATGATAAGCTTTTTAACACCTTTAATTCAGATGTTGTTAAGTGCCATCAAGTCGTTGGTAACTCACAGCGACCCTATGAACGAAAAACCTGAACACTTCTATAACTTTCATCCTTTCTCCAGGTTCATAGAGTTTCCAGAAGCAAGCTATTTCAGAAGTGGATGCCACTCCTGCTTCCAAGCCTGTTTTAATAGGGGAGCTCCACCAAACACTGTCCACCATGGGTGACCATGATCGCTCTGGACCCATCAGTGTCACAGACACCACGAGTTCTCTCTGTACGGCAAATGGACAGACCAGGGCTATGCCACTTAGAAGAATGTTTGACCAAAAACAATGAAAACCAGGTCTGAGGGCTGCAGATTAAAATCCCCCACCTTTGGCTTGGTGGCACCACTTTCTATCCACTAGGCCAAGAGAACTCACTGTATGTTGTCGTTTTATTATGCCTTAAAAGATTGAGGATTCCTAGTACTTTATGAATTACTTGACTTTTAAGTCAGATTTGGAATAAATGTGTTTGAACGTAAGAAAACCAAAAAGCAAAAAAAAAAAGAAAACATTTAAAGAAATGCAACAGCAACAAAAAGCCTCCAGTCACCACATGCATGCACCTCCGAGATGCATGCAGTCCCGGGGACCCTCGCCTCCGACCCCGGCTGCTGCTGACCCTCGGGTGCTGTCCCCCAGTGTCCCCTCCGGCTCTGTCCCTCTGTCAGGTCCACCGGCTGCCCCTCGCCCTGACGGCTTCCAGTCCGGGATTGCTTTCAGGGACCCTCTGCAAGCCCCAACCCCGGGGCCCGGGTCGCACCTGGCCGGAGCGCCGTCCCCCGCCGGCCTCGCCCTCCGCTGCCCTCGTCTCACTGAGCAGCAAAGCTCCGAGATTGAGCGCCCCGTCCCAGTGCGCATGCGCCCTCCGCGCAGCGGCACAGTAGCCGCGTCTGCTCACGCGCATGCGCACAAGGGGCCCAGGCCCTGCTGCGGGAGCCACGTGCACACGCGGGCAGCCCGAGCACGCATGCGCACAAAGTGATCAGGCCCTCCTGCGGGAGCCACGTGCAGACGCATGCGCACAAGTTGACCAGGCCTTGCACCGGGAGCTACATGCGCTGTGTCCAGCTCAAGCGCGCATGCGTACACGGAGTCCGGACCCTGCAGCGGGAGCCACGTGCAGACCTGTCTAGCTGGTTCATCATGCGGACGCGGCCACCCCACGGGTGGGTGAGTGGGCGAGGCTGGGCCGGGAGAGGGGCCAGGGGGCCGGAGGAAGCTGATGACCCTGGAGCTTCCTCCTTAAAATACCAGCTTTGGATCCGTTAACACCTAAATAAACATCCAATTCCCAAACCACATGCCTCCAGAAACTCTATGAGCTTTTATAGATGTTTATAGTTGTATAGGGGCCTCTGGCCTTTTGTTCACAGGGTCAGCATGAGTTGTGCTAGATTGGAAAGCGATCAACAGCATATAAAAACTATTACATATTACGGATGTATAATATTTAATATTATTATTGATTATACATTAAAACCATTATGTGTTAACTATATGCAGGGCATCCATTTCCTAAACCACAGGCCTCCAGAAGCTCTATGAGCTTTGATAAATGTTGACAGTTGTAGAGGAGCTTCAGGCCTTTTGCTCACAGGGTCTCTGAGTTGTGCTACACTGGAAGGCGATCAACACCAGCCAGCATCTCAGAAGTCATTCTGATTCTAGCGACTCCATGTAGCAGTGCAGAACTCCTGAGTTTAATAGGCAGTGATATTTAACAGAAGCAGATACCTAGATCTGTTTCCACAGAGTTGCCCAGTGGGCTCAAACTCATGACTCTGGAGTAACAATCACTTAACCATATGCCACGCGGGACTCCTTGACTGATTTGGTACGTTAACAAATACTTCATTTTCCTCAATCTTTTACGTGAAAATTTTGTCACGTTTCTTACTGTGAACTCCATCCATACAGTTCACCAGATTTTTTTAAAATTGGGTTGGTCATCTTTTCTATTTATGTGTGAGAGTTCTTTATATATTAAATATGTATAGAATTTACTTTCATCTTGTACTTTTAAAAAAAAATATTTTACTATTTTGTGTGTGTACCCTCAAATCGGATCTGACTGATACAGGAGGAGATTGTCCCACCTGTTCCAGCAGAGCATCTGGTGGATTTGAACTGTGTGCTTCTGGGATTGCAGTGCAGCTTCTTGCCACTAGGCCACCAGAGCTCGCCTTGTACTTCTTATTTTGACTTTGTTTTTGGTATCAATAGAAAAGTTTTGAGGGAACTGATTGATTGATTTGACCATCAAATTCCCACCTTGGACTGCAAGACTAGAACTGACTGGGACAGTGCTACACCCCTGGAGAAGGGGATTCTGTGAATATGGAGACCTTGTGATGAACACAGCTACACAGAGGTTAACTGAATGTTAATCTAATCCATGCAGCTCTCTGCAACATTCCCTTGGCTATAACTCAATTTGTATGTACAAGCCAGAACTTATGATATAGAAAACAAAAAGAGGCATCATTACACGTCCAACAGCTCTCCTTTGATGGTCAAGCCATCAGCATGACCCAGGGCCACATTTTTCATATCTGTTCCTCCCAGTGTCCACCCTTACACCAGGCACCCATGACCCCAGAGAGGCCTGGATGGGAAGACGGGTGCAGAGCCAGGCCGGGCCACAATAAGGAGCCGTGACATACCGTGCAGACACGTCCAAGCAGGGCAGGACCAAGATCATTCCTATAGCATAAATACCAGTTGGGTCAACGTGAGGTTCCCTATCTGACATTCCTCTTCTAACTGTCACCTCAAGAGCATCCAACTCCCAAACCAAACCATTTTTACCATGGCACTCACAGCAGCCCCAGATGTAACAGAGGAGAAGGTAGCTCCATGGGGTCTTCAAGCCTGTGGTCTTCAGAAGCAGAGCTCCAGGTCTTTCTTCCGAGGGGCTCCCAGCTGGGTGCAAACCACCAACCTTTCAGGCTGTGGCTGGTGGCTTCACGGCTCGGACCACACGGGGATTCTCAGGAGCAGCCAGTGGGAGGCTATCTGGGGGCGAGTCTTCCGTCTAAACTCTGCCCCCATAAGCCACACCCTGGACACCCTCCTTTTCACATCCACGCTACAGACTTCTCACTTAACACAGTCCACCGGTGATGGCACGGACTCTCCTGAAGGGACAGGAGGAGGCCAGTGAGTTAGAGCCTGAGCTTCATAACCAAACAACCTGGACTCTAATCCACCAGAGACTCCTGCCCTCGCTGGCATCACCCTCCTAAAGGCACACGTTACAGCAGAGGCTTCAGAATCACACGGCGTGGATTCAAGTGTAGACCTCTGGCCGTTCTGGTCATCACCCTCCCTTAAGCGTCCAGGGTAACACAGGAGCTGGGAATCAGATGGCGTGGATTTAAGCCGCGGCACTGCTCTTGGCAGCTGGGTGATGCTGGGATGACGACATTAGCTCTCTGAGGGTCTGTGTCCTCATCTTGGAGATGGCCGTGGATGGCCTTCCTTCTGAGGTGGCTCTGGGTGGACCAGAACCGCATGCTCTGGTCTCCTTCCCAGAGCTGCTTTGCAGGTCAGCTGGAGAATGGCCGGTGTTGCCTGGCGAAGGTAAGCCCAGGCCTTGTGGGTGCTGGGGTCAGACGGATTCTTCACTAAGAAAAATACTAGGAAAAAAAAGAACCACAAATCAAAGCTCGCCTGGCAGTTAAAGTGGCCAATGGTGAAGAACAACAAAACTCAAACTCATTGCTATTGGACAGACTCTGCCCATGCGACCTCACATGTCACAGAACAGAGCTGAGCTCTACTGGGATTTCCTGGCCAGAATCTCTATGGAAGCAAAGTGTCTTTCCTTCTCTGTCCTTAGCCAGTCCCAGTAACTCTGACACTCCAACCCCCATCACCCCAGTCACTGTATCAATCCATCTCATCCGGGGTCTCCCTCTCCTGCACTGTCCGTCCACCCTTCTGAGAATGGTGTCCTCCAAGGACGGATCTCTCCTGGCCACGTGCCCAAAGTCAGTGAGGTGGAGCTTCCAAATCCTAGCCTCCAAGGAGAGACTTGGCTTCACCCTCTCCAAGACAGACGTAACACCAGCAGTCGGGAAAAAAGACGCAGTGCATTGGGGAAAATCTGCTGTCATGGACCACTCCAGAGTGCTGAAGAGCAATGATGTCAGTCTAGAGACTAAGGTGTGCCTAATCCAGTCATGGTCTTCTCAGTTACATCAGAGAGCTGGACAATGACTAAGGATGACAGAAGAAGAATTGATGCCTTCGAGTGGTGGTGCTGGAGAAGAGGGGCTTTTCATAGTTACGATAAACAGAGCCAAGACGGAGCACAAGCCGTTTGACTCTTCTTAAGTCTCAGCTTCCTGAATCCTTGGCATCCTGCGCCGGGGCCTCAGATGCTGGCCCTCGCCAGTGTCCCTCACCCTGCGCCAAACCTGGACCAGGCTTCCATGGAGAGCCACAGCAGCGGCAGAACCAGGCAGGGCGGAGGTCCGGCACCTCGACAGTCTGCCATCTAGACCAGGGAACCGAGTGTATGAGACACAGTGACCCCCTCACCCCAGCTACCCACCAGGCATGAGGACACACAACAGACACACTCATACACACAAGCACACAGCCATCACACAAACTCTTGAAAGCAGAGGAAGAGTGGGACCCACAGACACATCTAAACACGGACAGACAAGACACACAGGTGCACCCTGGCCTCAATACACAACTCGGACTTCACAATGTACACACAATGCAATCACACAAAGTCCTGAACACACACAACACCACCCACAGATCGCTTCAGAAAAGAAAATACACACAGACTCACCCGTGCTCGATACATGCTCCCCGCCAACACATACCGCGGGCAGAAATGTGCGATTCCCTCGAGTCTTTGCAAAGTCTGACAGCTTCTCCCCTCAGCCTCAGAAGTCTTAGATGCACACACACTCCCCCCCAACCCACACCCCACAGATAATGCAAAGACAAACTCAGCTCCAAACACTGGGGTGTGCACGCACACACGCTCTCACTCACTCTCTTACATACATATGTTATTGTTGCTGCTGTTACATGTCAACTCCAACACATAGCAACCCTATGTACATAGCTCTGAACCCTGCTCTAACCTGAGCCAATCTCACTGCCTCTGACACCGGTACCCTCATTACCCCAGTTACTGTTTCAATCCATCTCACCCAGAGTCTTCCTCTCCTGTGCTGTCCCTCTTCCCTTCCAAGCATGATGTCCTTCTCCAAGGACTGGTCCCGTCTGGCAACACGCCCAAAGGACAGACCTGTTTGCTCTCTTGGCTATCAATGCTCTTCTCCAACACCACAACTCAAAGGCATCAATTCGTCTTCTGTCATCTTCAATCATTGTCCAGCCCCCTGATGCACAGCAGGGAATTGCAAAGACCACGATTGGGATCAGGTGCACCTTAGTCTCTAGACTGATATCCTTGCTGTTCAGCACTCTGGTGAGGTCTCTGGCACCAGATTTTCCCAGTGCAATCCCTCTTTTGATTTCTTAATTGCTGGTGCCAAGAGTGTTGATTGTGGAGCCGAGAGCAAGCTGAAATTGTTAACAGTCTCAATCTCTTTGCCATCTGTTACGCTGCTGCCAGTTGGCTCAGTGGTGAGAATCTTTGTCTTCTTGACGTTGCACTTCAGTCCATATTGCAGACTTCAGTCCTGACCTTCTGCAACAAATGCCTCAGGTCCACCTCAGGTTCAGCAAGCAAGTTTGTGTCATCTGCCTCACGCAAGTTGTTGATGAGTCTTTCCTCTGATCCTGATGCCACATTCCTCCTTATAAAGTGCAACTCCTGAATGATTTGTTCTGCATAGAGACTGAAAAGGTCTGCAGACAAGATGAATCCCTGATGCACTCCTTTCCTGATTTTGAACCATGTAGTGTTTCCTTACTCTGTTCTGATGACTGCTTCTTGGTCCAAATATAATAAAGGTTTGGCATGAGCACAATCAGGTTACATATATACTCTATTTCTCTCTCTTACACACACACTCTCTCTCCCCCTCTCTCTCTCTCTCACACACATGCACACACAGTCTCTCTCTCTCTCTCTCAAATACTGAGGCTGTGTGGCCGCCCCACACACACACTTGCAGACACGCACTGCAGGGAACTGCGGAGAACCACTGACCCCCAGCGAGCCCTGGTGTCCTGTCACCTGCTTCACTGGGCTGCTGACCAGAGGCTGGACGTGAATCCACCGGGGCTCTGCAGAAGCTCCCTCCACGATGGTGTGTACCCTGCCCTCTTGGCAGACAGTGTCCCCAAGCACACACATTCCAGTGTGGGCGCACAGATGCACTTGGAGGATGCACACATGGTAATGCACCACTCTCCCGGTATGCATGCCCCCTCCCGCACCCCACAGAGCTCCCCTCACCCCCAAAGTCCCACATGCAGACTCCCGCGAGCTCACCCACTCCTTCATTCTTCTCCGGTCTCCCCTCCAAGTGTCTGTCTCCTCTCCCTTCATCTTCATCAGCGGCTGTGTAGACTCCAGAAGCACCTGTCCTCAGGGTTCCCCCCAAAATTGTTCTCCCCCAGCAGATTAAGGTGGTGCGTGATTCTTTAGCTCCAAATGGCCCTCAGATGTCATGTAGCCCATCTGGGTTCCCCGTATCCCCCAGGCCACTACTGTCATGTGTCAAGTAAGAACTAGCTGGTCCTCCAGTGGGTCTTCAGAGGCTGTAAATCACATGGGAGAAGACTCTCTGTCTCTCTGTCTGTCTCTCTCTCTCTCTGTAGCTGGTGGGTTCAAACCACCTGCCTTGGGATTGGCAGCATGACTCTCTTACCATGAGGCCACTAGAGTGCCCCTAACCCCCAACCGACTAACGATCTGACCTTAGATCCCTGGGGTCCTCATCAGGAACATGTTCAGATTCATGGATTCTCCGAATGCGACTGAAGACACTTGGGCATCCAGGCACAGAGCCCCTGCATCCCGCTGCCCAGGGGAACCCGAGAAGTACTCCCCAACTCCTGCCGTGCGGGGTAGGTACCCAGGCTCACACACAAACGCGCGCACGCGCGCACACACACACTCCAAAACCACCCATTTCCTACTGGCTGCGAAGACATCCTCTCCCAGGGCCCCAAACGTCCCCCAGGGACCCATCACACAGGGCCATCCCTACGCCATGCCGCCCCCCCCAAGTCCTACACACAGTCTCCCACCACCCCCACTACCTTCTTCTAACCATTTCCTCACATCTTCATCTGTGGTCTCGCAGACCCCAGCATGTCTCCTGTGGGGCTTTCCTGAAACCCTTACTGTCCCAGAGCCGACTCAGAGCCAACCCTCGAATGGGCTTCCGAGGCTGAAAAACACAAGGGAAGTGGCCATCTGTCTTTATTCCAAGGAACAGCTGGTGGATTTGAACCTCTGGAGATGCGAGGTCATTGAATTCACAGTGCAGCTCACGCCAGATGGCTGGTGATTTACCACCAGAACCCCCAAAGCCCTATGCCTTCCACAGTACCCGCAGGGGTCCCCATAAAATCACTCTGCTCAGTGAATCAAGTCGCTACCTGACCCCCTTTTATCACATCAAGCTCCCTAAACTGCTTTGCCTTCCCCCGTCAGGCTAGCACACATGAAGGGTGGCCCCTCTGCCCACTGGAACCCTCTGCAGTTGGCCTGGTAACCCCAGGCCACTCTGGACGACACCTCGGCTGTCACCTCCACTGGGTAAGCACCTGCCCTGCCGTCTCATCCAGTGCCGGCCCCTGTCGGTGGAGGGGACACCCCAGGCCAGCGTCCAGCAGGCTCAGAACCTCTCCAGGGAGAGGCTGGTCATTTCTGAACACACACTCCAGGCACAACATGCCCTTCTGGAGTGTCGAGGGCTGTGCACGTCCACTGTGCACACAGGCAAGTGTGGAAGTGCACGCGCACACTCACAGTCTCTGGAGCATGCAAATGTAAACGTATTCTCTGTCTCACACCTCCAGGTGTACACCCACATACACACACACTGCCTGACAATATAAACGTGGACACACGTGTGTGTGCACTCACTTGCTGACGCTGGCAAATGTAAAGATTCACTATTGGACAAAAACCAATGTGCACATGACCCACACACACACACACACTCCCTGTGAAAGCACAAATGTGGACATGCTTGGGCACACTCAGTCTGACACATGCAAATGTAAACAGTCTTGCTCTGACACATGCAAATACTGACATTCTCTCTTTGACACATGGAAATAAATGTAAACATTCTCTCTGACACATGCAAATGGGGTGTCTCTCTCTCTCTCATACATGCAAATATGGGCATCCTCTCTGACACAAATTGAGAAATCTATTTGTACATGGCACCCTCCCTCCCAAGACTCCGAGCACCCCCCACACCAATGTGCAGACCCTCTTCGTTGGCCTTGGCCGGCCACTGAGACCCTCCATGCAGTCACCCTCTTGACAGTGCATCCCCCAGGAAACCCCATCCCGTGCGTAGAGTCCCAGTGCCCACACAGGCCAGCATGCCTGTTCACAGATGTCCGTGTGTACACACACACACACACACCTTTTATGCATCTGCAGGCTCCCACCCTGAAACTGCCTTGTTCACTCACCTCTTCATGCAGTTCCCCTCACTGCACCTCCACTCTGGGGATCCCCCATTTGCAGAGCTACCACCGTAGAAAATGCTGCCCCCCAAGCTCTACATCCAATGCGCCCCCAGGCTTCCCTGATCTCCCCCCAGCCTCACCCTCACTTCCAACCAAGTGGTCTCCTTACCCATTCTCTTCATCCATGGCCTCGCAGATCCCAAACTGCCCCCAGACTGGTACCCTGAAGCCACAAACTCCTTAAACTCCCCCCTGGGGCTCCTCCATTAATTCATTCTCTTCTGATCAAGTCACTGCGCTCCCTCTGACCCCAAACTGACCTCTTAAACATCTTGGATCCACCTGGGCATCCCCTTCTCCCCCTTCAGACTAGTATGCACCAAGACCTGGCCCGCCAGCCTTCCCCAAAGCCCTCGGGAACCAGAACCGAGCCTGGAGTCCCCCGCGGCTGCCATCCTCCCTCCCCGAGGCTGTCTCTCACTCGTCTGTCTCCTCCAGTCCCTGCTCTTCTAAGCAGCTTGGCTAGAGTTCTTGGACGTTCTGCAACCGCTCAGGTGCCTGCCGGCTAGTCCCGCATGCGCGCTCTCCACCTCTGACGTTCAGTCTGCTTTGGGCGCAGGCAGAGCACACGCCCACCCAGCGCAGGGTCCGGTCTAGCAGGCTGCGCACACAAACACAGCAGAGCAGGGTCCAGGAGCGCAGGCTGGTGGCAGACTCACCCTTAGCGCAAGGTTCGGGCACGCAGGCTGGGCGCACACACTACCCAAGAGCAGCATCCAGGCGCGCATGCTGGGCGCGCACACACGCGCACGGGGACACACACACAAACACACACACGCGCACACACTACCCGAGAGCAGCATCCAGGCGTGCGCGCACGCGCCCACACACCCACATCCAGAGCAGGGTCCCAGCACGCAGGCTGGTGGCACACACACACACCCCCGCAGCGCAGGGTCTAGGGGCGCAGACTGGTGGCACGCATACTCAGAAGGATCCGGACGTGCAGGCTGGGCGCACACACCAGGCCCAAATTGGTGAGTGAACTGGGGATCTGGTACGATGGCAGCGCCTACACATCCTTTAAGGTACGCACTTACTCAAAGACCAGGCATTGCCGGCCTGAACCAAACCAGAGTGTGCACGCTGACACACATACACACCCCTCCTTGCGCAATGGCACAGGGACACAAACTCACATGTCCTCCACACACACGCAGTCTCAAAACAGACAAAACTCCCCTGGACCCTCCATTTACACACAAGTACGACCTCAGATAACACAGAGACAGATAAAAAAAACACCCTCACAGAGGCCCAAATAAACCATCGCTTGGACAGTCAGCACATGCAAGGCTACAGTGTTGATTATAAACACTCAACCACACAGAGCCACTCTGATTGACACAGACTCCAACAGCTGTGTTCAAACTTACACAATGACCCAGATGCACATGGACCCACACAACCACACACACACATAGTTTCACACAAACATGCACACAATTCAACACAAATTCACTGAGTGTGAGGATGGTACCGGAGAGGACAAGGGTCAGGGTTGTTCACAGGGTCACTCTAAGTCCATGCAGCCTTCGTCCGGGACTCTTGTCATGCCAATAATACCTAATCATATATTCCTTTTATGCAGTTCTCTCCCTCATTCGTTTCAATGCAGTATACATTATATAGCCTCTCTTCTTTCTTTTCTTTTTTTTAAATTTTTTATTATTTTTTGTGTATGTACTGTCAAATCAGATCTGATTGGTAGAGGAGATTGTCCCTACCTCTCCAGCAGAGCATCTGGTGGATTCAAACAGTGTACCTCTGGGATTGCAGTGTAGCTTCTTACCACTAGGCCACCAGAGCTCCCTAAGTTTTTTACTTACTTTTCAAAGAGAAAAGCGAACTGGGGTGGGGCAAAGAGATGGAGAGGGAGGAAAGTGTGCAACAATGAATGAATGGAAATCCAAAGTCTCTGTAAACTCATTAAAATTAATTTAAAAAGTAAGGGGAAAAAATAGAGCAGCAGCTTAGGGTCGATCCCAGCTGCTTTCAGCCCTGAGCGCTGGTCCTGAAGACGCAGCTAAGCCCTGGTGTTTGCCTGTCCGACTTCACAGAACAGAAGCAAACAGGACAGACCCCCACACAGACATTCACCTGCATTCAGTCCTCCACATCACCTCGCCATGGCAGCATGGCTTCTGATTGGGCGACAGTAAAAGCACCACGTTACTTCCCTACTGAACCCCCTACTCAGAGTGTGAGTTCTGTGTGGCCATTGCAAAACACTGGCTCCAGAATTGGAGTAGGTATTGGGCTTCATCGTGAGAGGGCTGGCGGGCTGGCGTTACAAAGGGTCAAAGTGGATGGGGACCCGGCAACCCACCACTTTAGTTGTCAACAGGGGTCCAGGGAGCACCTCCCGTCACTGTGCAGTCATAAACTCAAAAGGCCCACACCCACTGCTGCGAGGTGATGGAGACTCACAGCCCACTCTTGGGATTCTCACCTATGCATCTTAACGGGAGAGTACCTCGCCTTCTTCTGGTGACTGGTAGGCGCAGACTGCTCACCTGTGGTCTAACATCTGCCCTGCTATGGAATCACAGATAAGTTTAAAAGTTACTCCTCAATCACCCAGGAGGAAGTTTCTAGTGGCAAAACCCATGGCGTTCCTAGGAGCAAAACCGTGTTGAAAATGTTCCCTTGGGCAAGATTTAAGAGTAGCCATTTAGGAAAGATTCTAAACTGTACATTTATCTTGATTCTTCCCCCTCCCACTGTGTTTGAAAGAATTCCAGTTTTAAAAAAATATATACAGACTTACAGGACAGACATGGGGGGATTGGGGAGAGAATAAAGAGTGGATAGGTAATGAACACTGCATTGAGATACATGAGGAACTGTTTGAAAGGAATTTATGATTAGGCATTATAGGTATAATGGCCGTCTGGAGCAAGGGAAGCAATGCGGTGGACTGGAAGAAAGAAGAAAATGTGCAACAGTGACTCTATATATACACAGGAATATGTATATTAATATATACTGGAATATATATGTAATACACAAGCACACACACACACATATATATATATAGAGAGAGAGAGAGAGACTGAGAGACTTGATTAACGGAGATTACGTGTAATTGTTACCCTTCATGGAGTCCAGTTTTACTTGATAATAATAAAATTAAAAAAATAAATAACTTCACTTAAAAAGTAGGCTCAAGTAATAGTTGAAGGTCTTATAAAAGGAATTGCTCAAACTAGACAACCACACGTTAAAGCCAGAGGGTGACATCAAGATTTTGGATCAGTAACTTTAACAACTGGAATCTTTAACCACCCCAAACACTCAATATGGGGGGCGGGTGTAAAGTCGAGACAGACACCTGTTATTTTTAACTTCGCTTTTATTGTTGGCATAATTATAGATAGAGACAGAAGGACCACAACCAGAGTAAGAAACAAATAAACCCACAAAATATATATATATATCCCGAGAGGTGACCCACAGTCGATTGATGGAAAAACAATAGGCACGTTTCTCTAATACATTTCTGTGGCGTCGAGATTTCTAGACTGAACGTGTCTTGCCTGTTTGCTCTGAAAATACTGCTAACAAGGCTGGGTCACCCAAAACACCAAAGATCGCTTAAAGGAAGGACACGAGATATTTACCCTCAAATCCCACAACTACTACACAACTCTTTTTTTAAAACCCGGGTTTTCTAGAGTTCTTCCTATACTTTCCTCTCCACACTTCACACACAGAGTAATGACCACAGCCCAGCGTGTGGCCAAACAAGCTGAAGGAATCAGATCTAGATGGTAACAGTAGTTGTTGGGCTTTGGGAATATAGAAAAGCTGTTTTTTTGGGTTGGTTTTTCTCTTTTTTGTTTTTTTTTTGTTTTTGTTTTTTTAATGTACTATTCTTTCTCATTCCCCCACCCCCCAAGTATGTATTAAATTTGTAACAGAAACATACATAAGTTTTACGATCAGAACTCTGCAGTTAGGAATATATGAACAAATAAAGATAACATAATTAGCCATAATTTTAAAAAGTGAAAGAACTATTTTTGAAGATGTATTTTTGACAGTTATAAACTTGTACACGGGGGGGGGGGATCAAAATCAAGATACTGAAGGCTATTATCTATGTTTAGATGATGGGAACAAAGATAACTTCCCCCCGACCCCTCCACTTTTCTGGATTTTCCAAATGTTTGCGAGTGAATTAAAATTATATCGTCAATGCAAACATGACTGGTTAGAAAATTTTTCTGTCACACTGCAATAAAGAACACTGAAGGAATTTAAGAGAATGTTCACCTAGAAGTCTCTACTATAATAAAAGACATGGCTCTTGACTATAACACATATATTTTTAAAGTTGTAATTCTAGTATAATTTCATGTCCTGCTTCTTCCACTTAATATTCTGTAAATGTTTCCCCAGTGTTTTCATAATTCATGGCTATCTTTCAACATATGCTTAAGAATCCACAGAGGGCGAGTTTCAGAGACACTTAATCACGCCTTTCTCATGTGGCATTTCAATCTTTCCTCAATTCTCACCCACTTAAAAAGTTGCAAACAGATCCCTTAAAATTGGGCAAGTTGCTCTCTGAAAAAGAGGCTTTCTCTAGTACAGGACACCGACCTGCTTAATCTCATCCACCCAGGAATCTTAAGGGCAGCTGGCCTTCGTGGACAGCACATCGCCAAAAAAGGCCTGTTCTTCTCACTGCACGGCCTTTCCAATCCCTGTTTCTGCTTTTCCCTTCTCAGGTTTTGCCGACCAGCCAGGCCCCTTTCTTTGGATTACTCAGCTCACTTGTGCTTCTTGCTTGGAGTCCTTAGAACTTTCCTGGGCCTTGTCATTCCCTGCTGCCCTGCAAACACTCCTTGCAAGCCCTCACCGTACACCCCTAGAAGGGCAAGGACTTGAATTATGCTGCTCGAGAGAGATTTTTTCTTTCTCTCTCTCCTCTTTTGCTAGCTTCATCTAGCAATCCATGTTTTTATAATTTTTTTTTAAAGTTTTTTAACTTTCCTCCCACCACCCCACCCTACCCCCCAGCCAACTCAAGGCCTCAACATTGTTTAAGAAATTAATGATTTGGGGGTGGTGCTGGGGGGAAGCAGAAGATGAGACTCATCGACTCATCAATGAGGACACAGACTTTAAGCAAAGAGGTAACCTTGTGATAAAGGGGGAAACGAGAGAGAGAGAAGTGAGTACAAAGGGCAGCTGAGAAATACTCAGGGGTGGGGGCTGTTGGAAACGGACCTTTAACCAAGAGGTTTAAGGCCACTGGGAAACCTGAGTCCACAGTAAGCTTGGGTTCAAAGTAAAGAAAGTGGGATGTTTTGTAAAAAAACCTTTTCTGCTAAGAAAAATCAGAAACCTGAGGTCAAAAGTGTCAGGTAGGAGGTAAAGAGAGAATCCAGGTTAGTGACAGAAAGCTCTAGAGATAGGAGCTCCTGGGAAGTCAAGGTGCAGACTCACACACCTGTGGGTGCACAGGCCCCCCAAGCTGCGTGCTTTCTTCTCACTTAAGGCAGGAAAGCGCATTCGAGGCAGTCACGGCCCATCAACCCATCTGCAGGTGCACCTCCTCCCCACCTCGGTCTCTGTTCCCCACCTAGGTCCCTATGTACAAGCAGGAGTCTCTCCCTACCAGGGTCCTAGGTAAAACGGCAGTGCCCCCCTCTATGTACAGTGGGAGCACACCCCATGTACAGCAGGAGCACCTTTACCCACCCAGGTCCTTATGTCCAGCAGGAGGGTCTCTCCCCCTCTGGGTCTCTATGCACAAGTGGGAGTGTCTACCCCCCCACCCTGTCTGTGTCCAGGGGGAGCTCCTTTCCCGCCCGGGTCTGGGTCCAGCGGGAGCTCCTTTCCCACCCCGTCTCCATGTCCATGGGGAGCTCCTTTCCCGCCCGGGTCTGGGTCCAGCGGGAGCTCCTTTCCCACCCCGTCTCCATGTCCATGGGGAGCTCCTTTCCCGCCCGGGTCTCTGTCCAGCGGGAGGGTCTCTCCCCGGATTTTCTCAAGCTCCGTTAGACACAGCCTCATTCTGGGAAGGGTCGCAACCCACCACTTCAGAGGCAAAGAGGTCAAGGTTTAGGGGGCAGATCTTCAGCGTTTGGGAATTCCACACTTCACTACCTACTTGTGTTGGGCTTGTAAAAATTTTTTAAAAAGTAAATCAGCTTCTTTCTTCCTCTGATTCCTTTTTTTCGTCCGAGAACCCCCAAAAGGCACAGAGCGGCGTCTGGTCGGATGGGACAGTGAGGATCCACCTCCAAGCGGTGGGGCGTGGGCCGGTCAGTGCGAGTGGGCCGCCTCCGCAGGGTTGCTCAGGAGGACAGCGAAGCCGGTCAGGGGGTCAGCAGCTGGAAACGGACAGCGAGGAGGCCTGGCCGTCCCCGGCCAACGCCCAGGGCCACGTGCTGCTGCCTTGAGCGGCAGATCTCCCAAATCAGTGTCCTTCCTTCCGGACACTTGGCAGGCAGGGCCAGGAGCATCCTTTGCAGCTGACTGGTGCCTTGGACACTTGGTGGGCACCTCCCCACAGCAGCACTGGGACGAGGGTCGGGCAGTGTGCAGGGCTTCCCTGGGGCTCCCTGATGTCTGAGGAAAGGTCCCTGAGGTCGTGGGGGGCAATCCCCTGAGGTAGGAGGGAAGTCCCTGAAGTTGGGGGGGGGTCCCCGAGGTCCGATGCGCGTCCCTGATGTCCGAGGGGTCCCCCTGAGGTCCATTGGGGGTCCTTTAAGTCCGAGGGGTGGACCTTGAGGTCCGAGCTGGGGTTCCTGAGGCCCGATGGCGGTTTCTGAGGTCCAAGGCGCTCCCACCAAGGTCCGAGGGAGGGTCCCTGAGGTCTGATGGTGGTTCCTGAGGTCCAAGGGCCCCCCCCAAAGATGTGAGGAAGGGTTCCTGATATTCGAGGGGGGTCCTTGAAGTCCGAGGGGGTTCCTTGAGGTCCAGTGGGGGCCGATGTCAGTGCTGCACCGCACTGCAGCCGGCTCCGGGCACGGGGAGGCGCCCCTGCAATGCCGCCCCGAGCGCCTGGAGGCCTCAGAGGTTGTGATCGCCCTGGTGCAGGATGAGGTCCAGGGGGTCAGCGAAGATCAGTGGACAGAAGAGACACGGGAAGAGCCCCTCTGCAGGGCCGACACTGCTGTCAGCGACGGCAATGGTGGCAGCCGCACTAGAGGCCAGGTGCTCCGCGGGCCACACTGCCGGGACACTGGGCACCTCCATGACGATCACGCGGGGATGGGTGGCGCTGGACACCAGGCTGTCACCGACATCCTCGCCGAAGTGCATCCTGGCAGGGATCGGCCTCTCTTCCTCCTCCTCCTCCTCCTCCTCCTCGGAGTCCTCGAGGCCCGTGCTGTCCGGCTCGTCGGCCTCATCGGGGTCCCCCACGCTGCTGTCTGGCTCTTCCAGGCCCGCGCTGTCCGGCTCCGCGTCCTCCGCCTCCATGTGCAAGTCCACCACCACTTCCTCCCGCCCTTCCACCTGCACTTCCGGCTCGACGACCTCTTCCTCCCGCCCTCCGAGGTGCACTTCCGGCGGGTCGGCCCGTGCTTCCGGTGGGGCGGCCTGTGCTTCCGGGGCAGCGGCTGCGGCTGCGGCTGCGGCTGCGGCTGCGGCTGCGGGGATGGCAGTGGGCTGCACGCAGGGGCCGGGGAACCACAGCGTGGCCGGGGCGGTGGGCGCTCCGCTGACCCCGGCGGCCTGCTCGCGGTGCAGCTGCTGGTGTGTGAGCAGGGCGCTGCTGTGGCCGAAGGACTGGCCGCAGTCCGAGCACTCGAAGAAGCGGGAGTGCGGCCCTGGCCGGGGGAAGGCGTTGTGCATGAAGGCACCCCCGTAGGCGTAGGGTGGCGGTGCACCGCGACCACGACCGCGACCGCGACTGCGACCGCGGCCACGACTGTGAAGGTGGCCACGGCCTCGGCCCTGGCCCCAGGCCTGATCGTGGACCTCGGGCTCGCAGAGGAAGACCTCATCACACGGGGCACATGGGGCGCACGGGGCGCAGGGGATGCAGGGGGCGCAAGGGATGCAAGGGGCGCACGGGGCGCAGGGCGGGCACTGGACACTGCACTCCTCGGACGACTGGCTGTGCTGCAGCTGCGTGAGGGCCAGGCCCAGGGCGGCCAGCGCGCAGCCCTCGGTGGTGTGGACCTCCAAGTGCGCGCTCAGGGCCTCTTCGTGCATGAAATCCTGGCCGCACACCCTGCAGTGGGGTGCGGGGGACACTCTGTCTGTCGGGCCGACGCACCATCTCTTGGGCTGGGGGTCGGGACCCAGGCCAGCAGTCGCCCCGGTGGACATCCCTCCCTGGAAGGCGGGTCCGCCCGCCATGGCCATTCCGCCTGGGAAGGTGGGCTCCTGCCGGTGCTGCTTCGGGGGCTCCAAGAAGTAGCCGCTGCTGCTGAAGGCTTCACCGTTGCCTCTTGGTGGGGCCTCGCGGAAGGAGCGGGTCTGGCTGCTCGAGGGGGCGCAGGCACCGTTGTCCAGGAGGTAGTCACGGCCGTGGACCTCCTGATGGTCTCCGAGCACGTACCCAGTGTAGGCAGCGCCCTCTGCGAGCTGCTCGTTGATGGACACCTGCGGGACAGCGGGGCTGCCGAGCGCCCATTGGCTGCGGAGTGGGTCCCAGCTGGACACGGCCGAGTGGTGGGCAGCCGAGTGGTGGGCGAAGGCTTCAGTGGCAGGGCGGCCACGCTCCCTGGCGGCCTGGTTGCTCTGGGCGCCCTGGTCCAGGTTGCGGATGACCGAATGCTGGCGGCTATGGTTCTGCCAGTGGGTGGCGAGGTCAGCGCTGTGGATGAAGGCCTGCCCACACTCTGGGCACTGGTAGGGCTGCTCTCGGGGGTAACTGTTCCACGCATCGCTGAAACGTGGTTGCTGGAGCCCCGGGGCCTCGGCCTCTCTGCACTCCGGGTGCTTCCTCTTGGCTCGTGCCTTCTGGTGCCCCTGGGTGTGGGCTCGGGTGGCTGAGCCCTGGGCCTTCCTCGTGGGTGCGCTGCCTGTGGTGGGTGCGCTGCTTGTGGTGGGCGCTCCGGCCGGCAGGCTGTACCAAGGTTTGCCGGTGGCAATGCTGTGGAGGATGCCTTTGGGACTGCTCGTGGCCTCTTGGAAAGGGCGTCCTCTGAAGGTGGACTGCTGCCCACTGCTTTGTGGGCTGGGAAGGGCCAGCTGGCTCCCGGAGGGGCGTTGGGGTGGCTCGGCGGCAGCCCTGCTCTGGATGACTGATCGCCTAGGGGCCTGCAGCGAGGACATGCTTGCTCCACGCCAAGGTGGCTGGCGTTCCATGCTGTCTGTGCCCGGGATGGCCGCGGACTCTGTTGGCACAGCCCCTTCCCTGGGCTCCAAGACACATCTCTGGGGGGGTCAGTAAAGGCCAATTGGTGAATAACCGACCTGCCACAGGGTCTCCTCGAGGCTGCTTAGCAGCAGCCATGCCCGGTGGGTCCTTGGGGTTGGCGCTAGCGCTAAGTGCTGCCTCCTGCTCACCGCCAGGAGGAGGTCTCCCTACGGTGTGACTTTTCTGGGATTGGGAAAAGGACACACTACGAATGACCGACTCATGGCAGCCCTGGCCTCCACACAGCTTCTCTGCAGAACCGAGGCCCGAGCTGTGAGTCAAGGCTCCTCCACCACCCTGACACCCACCGAGCTGCTCTCTCACGTGGACCTGCGCACCGGTTTTACAAGACTGGCCAGCAACAAATGTCTCCTGACATGCTCTACCGTGGCTTTCGGAAAGGCTTCCTCGTCTCACACGGATTTTCTGGTGGTCTCTGAGGGCAGGGTTGTGCAGGACGGTCTGCCCACACCCCCTTACCCTCCTGTTTTCTCTCTCTAGCTGGTGCAAGACCGAGCTGGGTTCACAGGCTTCCCGGTGCCTGTCTGTGCCGTCCTCAGAGTTCCCATGGCTATGGAAGAAGGTTCTGACAGCTTGCAGGCATAGAACCTCTCTTTACCATCCATTTTCTGGAGCTCGTTAAGGGTCGAGCTGTCCCCATGTCCTAGTTCTCATCCTGACCCTCTCAGAGACCCTCTCCTCCCCTGAGGGCAGTCTGGTTCTCACTCCCAGCGCTGCCCTGACGGGGGGCAGCCAGCAAATCAGCCTGGGTCTCGGCTGAGGACTCCGGCCTGGGGAGCTGAGGCTCCTGAGGTTGGGGGCTCCCTGCATCTCACTCCCTTCAGGGGTCTGCTTTCTCCTAGAGGCTTTCTGATCACAGCCCTTCCTGTCTGTGTCCAGCTCACAAAGCCTCTTCCTGCCAACAACTCTCTTGGTACATGAGGGTGGAGTGAAGGCTGAAAGCACCCCCCCCCCAGCATGCAGCCCTCACTGCCCCACACCTGAAGGATCAGATCCCTCCTCCTGGTCCTGCTGCTGCTGCTGTCATCGTCGTCGTCCAGCATCTTGAGGAACCACTGCAGCCAGTGGCTGAGATCCTGAGCTTTGGGCGACTGCGAGGGGCCGAACTTTCCCGCCTCTTGGGAGGACTCTTCTTCGCACGGTCCCGGGCAGCAGGCTGCCTCTCCGGGTTCAGGCATACTTCCCTGGCCTGAAAGGAAAGACCCATAAAAGCACGCCCTGGCACTAGTGTGGCGAGCGCCGGGAAGCTGGAAGGGGCACCCCTTCTGCGAGGGGCAGAGCCCAATTGCACCTGGCGGCCACCACGACCCACTATGGGGTCCTCACCTTGACTTGTACTTGGGTAGGCACTTGTCTGGGACCTCGACGAGTGTCCCTGTGTCAGGTGGGACTGCCTGTTACCCTCTGCAAGCTGAAGACCTGCCCAGGAAAGATGGCGTGTGTTACAGGGACAGGCCAGCCAGACCCGCTGACACCGTGCACGTCCAGTTCCCTGGGAGGCCTTCCCTCTGTCTCCTTTCTGGAAGCCACTTTTCTCTACGCTTGGCAATTCTGGCTTCGACCAGCAGTGTGTGCTTGCATTGCCCAGTGGCGGGAAAACTGCCGCCTTGGAAGCCTGGGGGGCAGCTCCATCTCCCAGGGCATTGTCAGGGACCTCAGGCCCCTCGGTGACACCCCCCCAGCAGGAGCAGCCCACTGGGAAGCTCTGGAGAATGAGAAACAGCTTACCCAGCGACAGCAGCTTCACATAGTTATCCATGTTCTCCTCAGCTGGGTTCTGGGGCTTCCTGTCCTGGCAGGACGCGGCCTCCTGCAGACAGCAAGCGCAGGCCTCTCAGAGAAGCTCACCTACCTCCCTCACCTGAGCATCCGCATTGTGGGGTGGCCTCGGGGGCCAGCGTCATCCCTGACTCATGTCCAAGAGTGATGAGAAGATCCCCACGGGACTTTGTTACAGTCCGCTAACCACACAGGAACAGAACCCCTCCCCCCAGCCCAGCCTTTCCTTCCTGAGAGCACGGATGGCTTCAGATTCCTGCCATCCAGTCAATGCCCACTCAACAGCCTTCCCCGTGCCCCCTGCCTCCCCCCCGCCCACCACGGAGGGTGTACAAGGTTGTAAGGTCTGCATGGAAGCAGACGACCACCGCCTCCTTTCAGAGAGCTGCTCCTGGCAGGTCCAGACCAATCCCCCTTTGTGGGATGCACGCACTGTACCACCAGGAGCCTTTCAGGACCTCTTGAGTTAGAACAAGTGGCCTGTGGCCTTTGGGACCGGGCCCTTCACCCTTCCCAAGCCAGTCTGACTGGGACCAAGCAAGTCTCTGTACAGAGTCCTGCCCGGCACCCACCTGGCCATCAGGAATGCCCTTCTGTGAGGCTATGAGGTTAAGTGGACAGTGGGCAGCAGGGAGGTGCCTGGCCACTGGTCACCCGTGCAGAGGACAGGGCTCTCGGCCCAGGTGGCTTGGGCTGGCCTTGTAGTCTAGGGAGCAGTGGACACCAGCCTACCTGCGCGCCAAAGTCCATCACGGAGTCCTTGTCACTGTCGTCATCCATGGAGGGGTTGTCCTGGGGCTGACCTGCAGTAAGAAATGTCCTGTGAGGCAGGCCCACGGCCAGCCCCTAGCCAGTCACCCTGGGTCTGCCTCTGTCTACTTCTAATGTGGGATTTGGGGATACTCGGTTGGGAAGAACCCTCAGAGATACGAGCAGTGGCAAAAATTATGGACATTCATACAGCAGGGACCATGGCAGCACAGAATGACAGGATACCCCTTCTGCTGTCCTGGGGTTCCTGCGTGCCACTGCCCACCCCACAGCACCGTGCTGGCCATGAGGAGTGGTCCTAGGGGCCTGCAGCCTCCTGACACATGATCAGTGCCTGGGCGACTCTATCTTCAGGCTGGCCCGACGCCTGGCCACGCACGTGGACCTGGTGTCATTTTAAGAGGCGTGCTTTGCATCCTGACATTCGTTCTCCTGAGAGCACTTTATGCCCCATTTCCATTTTTTTTGGTGACAGCTTCATGTCTTTTCCTTGGAAAACCGGCATCGGCTGCAGAAATCTCCCAAACGAAAGGTGGTGTGCGTGGGATTGCACATGGATGACCAACTCTGGAGACAGCCCTGCTCACCAAGTCTCAGGAGCAGAAACCTGGACTCTGAGGGTGGGCCAGAGAAGCCCCTCCCCCTGGGGACACAGCCCCTGGACTCTGAGAGGACCAAGTGGAGAACACTTCTGTATCCTAATCCTGCTCTCACCCGCTCACTCTCCCTGTGGACATGACACCGGCAAAGACTCTGAGAGATGACTTACTGTTCAAAGACTCCGCGGGTAGCCTTTCGTCATGGGATGCCATTTCTATGCTTTCGTCCTCCTGGTTCTGGTCATCTAACATCAGATATGAGACAGCGGTCAACAATGGACATACCACAGAGGCCTTGTCCCCGGCACGTGTGCCCAGCATCTGGAGGGAACATCGCCCCACTTCCTCGGCCTGCTGCCCCCACCCAACAACTGCATCTGCTCATGGCCTCTGAGCACAGCTGCCTTTAAAGTTCAGTGGCAGGCTTGGGGCACCTTTGCTAGCTGGTCCATCCAGTCCATATTCAGAAGAGACATCAGACTCTATCTAGCCAGGCCAAAGATCAAAACACACACCCTTCCCAAAAGCAAGACCCTCGCGGGGGACAAAATATCCTTGGGTAAAGGTAACTGGAAGTCCTCCTGTGGGGGTGGGTGCAAAAGGGGAGCCACCCGCTGTAAATTTCAGCTGGCTTTTCACTACCTTTTTCATCATTTAAAAAAAGTAGCTCAGTCCCAGAGATCACACTGAAGCGAGAGTCCTGGGCATTTTCTGGGTTCTCATCGCGGGAGAGGCTGGGTGCTGACTGTGGGACAGAACACCAACTACTCATATGTAAGTTCAAGCTGAAGTTGAGGAAAATTGAATCAAGTCCACGGGAACCAAAATTTAATCTTAAGTCTATCCCACTCGAATTTCAAAACCATCTCAGAAACAGGTTTGAGGCCTTGAGCACCAATGAGCGTAGTCCAAATAAGCTCTGGGAGGATATCAAGAAAATTGTCCATGAAGAATGCAAAAGATCATTACAAAGGCTGAAAAATAAGAAAAGACCAAGACTGATGTCACATGAGACTCTGAATATTGCATTAGAGCACTGAGAAGCCAAAGGTAAAAGAAGAAACCAAGAAATCAAAGAGCTGAACAGAAAATTTCAAAAAGCAGCCCAGGATGTCAAAGCAAGATACTATAATGAAATGTGCAAAGAGCTGGAGTCAGAAAATCAAAAGGGCTGAACTCGTTCAGCATTTCTTAAGCTGAAGGAGCTGAAAAACAAATTCAAGCCATGGGTGGCAATCCTTAAGAATACTTTGGGTAGAATGTTAAATGATTCAGGAAGCATCAAGAGAAGATGGAAGGAGTACACAGAGTCACTGTATCAGAAGGAATTGGCTGACAGAAGAATTTCATGAAATGACATATGATCAAGAGCCTATGGTGATGAAGGAGGAAGTTCAAATTGCCCTGAAGGAATTGGCAAAAAACAAGGCTCCAGGAGTTGACAGCATACCAACTGACATATTTCAACAAACAGGCACTGCCCTGGATGTGCTCACTATGTTGTGCCAAGAAATCTGGAGAACAGCCAGCTGGCCAACTAACTGGAAAAGATCAGTATTTGTTCCCATTCCAAAGAAAGATGACCCAACAGAGTGCGGAAATTATCGAACAATATCATTAATATCACATGCAAGCAAGATTCTGCTGAAAATTATCCAAAAATGTTTGGAACAATATGTCAACAGAGAACTGCCAGATGTGCAGGCTGGATTTAGAAGAGGTCGTGGTACTAGGGATATTATAGATAATGTTAGATGGATCTTGACAGAAAGCAAATACCAGAAGAATGTCTATCTGTGCTTCATTGACTATGCAAAGTCTTTTGACTATGTGGATCACAACAAGCTATGGCTGACTCTGAGAAGAATGGGAATCCCAGAACATTTGATTGTGCTAATGCAAAACCTATACATGGACCAAGAGGCAGTTGTCAGAACAGAGCAAGGAGACACTACATGGTTGAAAATCAAGAACGGGGTTCGTCATAGATGTATTCTGTTTCCATACCTTTTCAATACGTATGCAGAACAGATCATCTGAGACGCTGGGCTATACGAAGAGGAATGTGCCATCAGGATTGGTGGAAGAGTCATCAACAACCTGCGTTATGCAGATGACACAACCTTGCTTGCTGAAACTGAGGAGGACCTGAAGCGCTTGCTGCAGAAGGTCAAGGACTGCAGCCTCCTATATGGATTGAAGCTCAACATCAAGAAAGCAAAGATTCTCATCACTGGACCAATTGGCAGCATCAGTATGGATGGTGAAGAAATTGAGATAGTTAACAGTTTTAGTTTGCTTGGCTCCACAATCAACACTCTTGGTACCAGCAGCCAGGAAATCAAGAGATGAATTGCCTTGGGAAAGTCAGCTGTGAGGGACCTCTCAAGAGTACTGAAGAGCAATGATGTCAGGCTGCAGACTAAGGTGCACCTGATCCGGGCTGAAGTCTTCGCAATTAGATGCTATGCATCAGAGAGTTGGACAATGAATAGGGGTGATAGAAAGAGAACTGATGCCTTTGAGCTATGGTGTTGGAGAAGAGTGTTGAATATACCATGGACTGCTAGGAGAACAAACAGGTTTGTCCTGGAGAAGGTGAGGCTAGAATGTTCCCTGGAGTCAAGGATTCTGAAGCTTCGTCTGACATACTTTGGGCATGCTGCAAGGAGGGACTGGTCCTTGGAGAGGGCATCATGTTTGGCAGAGTGGAGGGATGGCGCAGGAGAGGAAGACCTTTGATGAGATGGGCTGATTCTGTGACTGGAGTGGTGGGATAAGTGCATTTGAGATGGCTAGGTTGGCACCAGAATAGAATGGTGTTTAGAGCTCTTGTACATAGGGTCGCTGAGTCGCAAGCAACTCGATGGCACATAACAACAACAATGAGCAGACTGGACATTAGTGACCACAGGCAGCTGGACAAAGGGCACTGCCCTGGGGCCTGCTGTCTGCAGAAAGCGCCGGCAGTGCGTTCCCCTGGAGACACCTATCTCCCCTCTCTCTGGAGGCACACCACCCCTGGATCTGAGGCTGCATTGAGGCTTCTGGGGGCTGAAGGCTGGGACTCCCCCCAGACAGGAGACAGCAGGGTGAGGACTGCTTACCACAGGACTGCTCCGACTGGGGTGGTGGGGATGGTGGGGGTGGTGGGGGTGGTGGGGAATCGGCGTTCAGCCAGTTGAAGTCCCCGTCGCTGGGGATGTCGCGTTCTGAGGAGATGCCAGAGATGAGGCAATGACTCACCGTCCCCTCGCACTGGCCTGTTTCCATCCCCCAGCGCCACCCTGTCCCTCCACGCAACCCTGCAAGAAACCCCCAGAGCCACTCGTCCCATGGCGTCAACTCCCACCAATAGCCCTCTGGAAGGGCGGCCTCCATGCAGCCACTGGGGAGCCTCTGCTGTCCAGCCCATGAGTCCCCAGCACCCTGCTCCACTGGGCAGGCACACACCTGGGCCAAGAGGACAGGTCATGTCACCTGGGGGTTCCTCTCCCAAAGACACTTGGTCCCCAAAGTGCCTACCTGCCTTCTCCTGCCCTAAGCACCACCGTGACCTCCCAGGGCAGGGCAGGGCCTGCTCGTGGCCAGCGTACCTTCGTGCCCAAACATTGCTCTGTGGCTTTCCAGCGGCGTGACGAGCGCCTCTCAGGTCTGTGGCCGCCTGGTCTTGGGCCTGACTGTCTTGGGCAGGAATGGATGGTCGGGTCCTGCTCTTAGGACAGTCTCCTCAGTGCGCGTCTGCAGCTGCAGCTGGGCCACACAGATGTTTCAGTGTGGGACCAGCGTCTCCCGCAGACCCTCCGCCTTCACGCCACAGAGATCCCGAAACGTCTGGTGAGAGAAGTTAGAGAGGAAGGGTGTTCATCCTCGGGTGGCCTCCAATCTCCTTTTCCAACATGCACGTTTAAGGATACAGGTTTCTACCCAGCCATTATTCATTTTATTCTTTTAGATCCCATTTTTTGTCCTAACTTTTTTCAGCTTTCCATTACCATTTATTTCAATTCAAACACAAGAAGTACTGTGTTTTTAAGTGCAAATAATTAGGTAGTGTTGCGTTTTAAGCTCAGAGTATTGAGAGCAATATTTTAAATCCAAATCACGAGGACAAAGCACAAAATACCAGAAAGGGTGTTTAAGCACAAATTATTAGGATGTATTGTATTTAAGTAAGTATGTTGTTGTTAAGAGCCATCAAGTTGTAGGCAACTCATAGTGACCCTATGAATGAAAGACCTGGACACTTGTATAACTTTCATCCTTTCTCCCTGTTCAAAGGGTTTCCGAAGGCAAGCTCTTTCAGAAGTGGATGCCACTCCTGCTTCCAAGTTTGTTTTAATCGAGCTCCACCAAACACTGTCCAGCATGACCCTTATTGCATTTGACACATCAGTGTCACCATGTTCAGCTTCACAGCAACCATGTACAGCAAGAGGACAGACCAGGGCTATATGACCTAGAGAGCAACGATGTCAGTCTGGAGACTGAGGTGCACCTGATCAGGGCACAGTCTTCGCAATCACTTGCTATGTGTCAGAAAGCTAGACAATGACAAGGGATGACAGAAGGAGAATTGATGCCTTTGAGCTGTAGTATTGGAGAAGAGTACTGAATCATGGACAGCTAGGAGGAAAAACAGGTTTATCTTGGAGAGGGTGAAGCCCAGGATGCTCCTTGGAGGCAAGGATTCTGAGGCTTTGTCTGACATACTTTGGACATGTTGCAAGGAGGGACCAGTCATGCTTGGGAGGGTGGAGGGACAGCACAAGAGAGGAAGACCATTGATGAGGTAGATTGATTTAGTGACTGGGGTAATGGGGGTAGGAGTGTCAGAGACATTAAGGTTGACACAGGATAGAGCAGCGTCCAGAGCTGTTGGACGTAGGGTCACTATGAGTCGCAAGTGACTTGACAGCTCACAACAATGTATGTTCTGGGCATCTTCCACTGTCCCTGGTAACACTCACCACAGCAGAATCTTCTAGTGTTCACTTCAGGAAGAGGAAGCAGGGCCTCGGAAAACCCCACCTCCATGTTCACAACAAACACAGCATGGATTAGCAAGCATGGTTTCAAAAAGGAGGAAACAGAGTGGCATGGTGTATGCAGCTCTTTTGGTACAAGTGCCAGTTAGAAGGCTAAGTTAGTAGCCAGTTGATGTAGGTCAAGTATCTGCTATATTTAGGGAAGCCGGAAGGACTGGCCTACAGCTGGCTGGCTGTGCCATTATGATGGCAACAGGTAATCTTTGTAGTACTTTGGGGTTCATAATATGGTCCTGTTGTACGAATATTCATCCTTCAAATCCCATTGTACCACAGGGCGTGTTTCATCCAGAAGAGGCCCTGAGAGGAGACTGAGTCACCAACAGCGGAAAATGCTCCAAGAGGAAGGAGCCTCACAGCTTGGGGACATCATGGTTTATAGTTCTGGCCTCTGACCTCCCATTTCTTTAAAGCAAGGCTCAAGACGCCCCACATGATGTGGACTTTCATTCTGATAGGGTCCTAGACTTTATTCACTGGGACTGTATTATGAACACATGAATTTAACTTTTTATTATGTATATACTGTCCTGACTGTTTGGAGATTAGTGCATGTCAGTAAGACTAAAAGGAACTTATTTATTTAAAATTATTCCATTCCTCTCGGCTCTCACGTCAATGACTGCTAACGCTATTCCTGCAAAAATCACGCCTTAGCTTGGATCCCCTTCACCTGACTGCGTGACCCTGTGTTCCTACTTCCATAGGTCTTCGGATGGAGACGGCTTCAGAGCTTGTCGCCTCCTGCCCCCATGGACAGGGGACACTGGTGTTCTCGGCTCTCCACGCACAAGAGCACCCGCATAGCT
>NW_006400228.1:526564-532283 GCF_000299155.1 Elephantulus edwardii | reverse complement strand
CTCCGCGCCCCTCTTCATACCTCTCCGCGTCCACACCCATGTCTCCTCACGCGCTCACCCGGGTCTCTCCACATCTCTCCGCACCTCTCTGTGCCTGCAACCGAGTCTCTCTGCACCTCTCCACGCAGTGCTCTGACCGCACCCATCTCTCCTCGCCAGGCCTTGGCAAAGTGCACCCGATCTCTGCGCGCCTCAGCGCCCACACATGCGTCTCTCCTCGCCCTGCCCCGAACCTAACTCACCCGCCCCTCCACGTCTCTTCGTGCCGTGCTATGGCCGTGTGCACCGGTCTCTCCCTGCTGTCAGCGTGCACCCCCTTCTCGCGTCCCCCCCCACTATGTGGCACCCCACAGGGCAATCTACAACTGCACCATTGTCTTAACGCTTTCCTTCCCTTTCCCACCTGTGGTCTCCCTACTTTCCAGGGCAAAATCATCTCACATCCATAGCCTGCCTGCCTCTACTCACGTCTTATTTCAAACCGCCTTTTCACAATTCTTCAGAAAGTCCAAATTAAGCCCCATGAATCAATCAACCCAACGCAGTAGAAGACGAACCATTTCCCCTCCCCCCCCCCATTAGAGAGTGTTTCGATTCAGACAACTGATGGTGTTCATTTAGGACTAAATTGTTAAGGAGCCTCGAGTCAGAACGGACACACTGCTGACCCTACAGCGGGTTTCCAGAGGCAGTAAATACACCGCCCGAGAAACGGCCCCACCATTCATTGTCGTATCAACTGACGGATTAGAACCACTTAGTTTTTTATTAGAAATGCAGCTGCTAAACCGCTGGCCCCACAGAGCTTCCTGAATAACTGGGTCTGTTTCCTATGTCTCCCGAGATGGTTCTTAAAATTGGGGTCACCAAAGCATCCATCTTAAAACACAACACCAGCAGCCGCAAACACGCTACTGAGGCAAACCCCATGGGGCCTACCCCTGGTCCGACTCCAGCTTGACTGACCAAGATGGTGCTGCCTCTGTCCATCTGACTGGCCAAGACAGTCCAGGAGCGGGACTCCACCCTCCAGCCCTCGGGATCTGAGACTTTTTTTTTCCCTGTGGTCTACTCAAGCCGGTTGCCCGCAGGCAAATTAGAGAAGAAGCATTGTGGGGAAAAGCCTGGAAGAATGAAGAGAGCTGGACAATGGCTAGGGGAGATAGAAAAATTGATGCCTTTGAGCTGTAGTGCTAGAGAAGAATGTTGAATATACCATGGACTGCTAAGAGACCAGTTTCATCCTGGAGAGGGTGAAACTAGGCTGCTCTTTGAAGGCAAGTCAGGGTGAGATGATCACCTTGGGTCTCTACTGCTACCCAACCCCCTCGGCCAGCAATGAAGGTGTGAGGCTGGAAGCCTTTCAACTCCGCAAAGAACGTGAGTGCGGAGCTCTAGACCCGTAACAGACAACGTCCCCTAGCTCGTCCTGGCCCCGCAGGCAGTACCAACGTGGAGACTGGCGTGGGTGGGGCTAGAAGGCGCAGTGTCCAATCATGGCCACGCAGTTCCACCAGTCAGCCAATCAAGACGGCGCCTGGTGCCAAGGGGCGGAGCCCCACCCGCTGACTTCACCCTGTGGCTCCGCCCCCGCATGTGGCTCCCGACAAATCCATCTGGCTGCAAACCAAGCCCCGCCCCCTTATGACGGGGATCCTGGATCTTCTCCATTTCTCCGCTCCCCCCCCACCCGCTAATCGGGACCTAGTTCTCTCCCCCCCCCACCCCGCCTATGGGGAACTCGGGCCTCTCCACCCATTTCTCTCCTCTCCGTTTCTCTCCTCCGTCTAAGATTCACCAGTCACAGGAGTCCCTGGCCCCTACCTTGACTTTGGACTTGGCGGGCAGCACGCCTCTGATGCCTGACAAGTCGGCGCGGGGAGCCACACCTTGGCCCACCCCAGGCCGGTGCAACCTCAACAGTGGGCGTGACCCCCGAGGATGCCAGCTGCTACATAACGATGCGCCCAAGCCCTAGTATCTGCAACCGACTGCCTCCGACCCACGAGCCCTGACCTGGACTGTGTCCACTACCCACACTCATTTGGCGTGGCCCCTTCACCCCTCCTGCCTGGTCTTATCTCAGGACTCATCTCACCGCACACCTGCTGGCCCCGTGCCAGGGAGGTGGCCTCAGGAAGGCACACGCACTCCGAGGTCGAGGTCGGTGCTGATGGAGACGGGCAGCTCGATCCGGGGGTCCTCCAGTCGGCACTACAGACTCTTCCAGGGTCTCTGGATACAATGGGACAGAACCACGAACGAAGCCACTTAATAAGGACTTCTCCGCACGGGCGGGGTAACTTCAGGCCAATCAGCAACGGGGAGGGGTGTTAACAAGCATGGGCATTGGCTGAGACGCTGGTCACACCCCCTTGCCACGGTCTCCATGGCAACCGCGTGGCTTCACGAACCTCTACTCTCTATCGACAGGGGGAGCCACGCCACCGAGGCACGAAGGAGGTGGCGGAGTAAAGCGGGGCTGCACCCCCCAAAGAAAAAAATGGGGGCGCGGGACAGAGCCCACCACCGACTCCCACCCCCAAAAAACACTTAAAAAAGAGAGAGAGGAAGGCGCCCCGGTCTAAAGCAGCCCCGAGATCTGGCACCGGCACGTCTCCAACCTAGCTGGACCGCAGGCACCGTGCAAAACGAGGTCTGCACCCCTGGACACAAGGGCGAAGCAGCAAATGCACGGGGTCCATCAGACACCAACAGCCTGCAGATGGGAGCTGTGCGCCACCCCAAGGACACTGACCTCCACTCTCCCTGGCTGCCCGCACCCCTTGCACCCCTGGGATTCACTGACCAACCCCACCCCATCTCCCGCGAGCAGGACCACTGCGTCCCAAAGCCGATACACACACTGGCCAGTGTCCGCAGTGCGCGCGCTAACCCCGATCCTGCCCGCTGGAGAGAAGGATCGGAGGCCCAGATGTCGGGGTGCTGGCCCCCTTCCCCCGTCCTGGATTCAGGAAAGACTCGAGCTTTGGACAGTGGGGTCTGGGGAACGGGGAATGGTCCACTTTTCGGGCAACCAGACTCCCGATGGGAAAAGTTTGCAGACAGACTGCAGCGGTGACCGCTCAGCAGATGGGCCCTGGGGTTGGGGTGTGGGGTGGGGAGACAAACGCCGCACCCGAGCCGCCCCATTCCACCAGCGGAGTGCTCGGACATGTGCATTACTCTCAGGATAAAACGATCATCTATTTTCCCCTACACACTCTTCAGGGAAGAGTAATTCATGAAAATGAGCGAACTCGGCCGGTATCTGTACCCTTGGAATCAATCAATATGCCTGAACAATCCGGCAGAGACAAAACTGTCCCCTGTAATTTTACGAGGTTCCCAACACAGAGGCGACACGGTGACCCAAGCGCAAGGAGCTACGTTTCTTGATTACTGTCAACGTACATTTTATGCTTCAAAGTAGGAGTCGTGCTTATTTAAACCGCGGTGTTACACCACTGCTGGGTGAGGGCTGGGATTGCTCAAGCCCTCCCAACCCTTCCTCGGGGGTCTGTGCTCCACAAACGGCACCGGGAGTGGAGCCCCTGCTCTTGCTCGTTCATGGGGACGTGCCTGGAGCTGACGCAGGACCCGAGAGGGGGACCACCTGGGGAGGCCCCTCCCTGGCTACTGACGGCCAGCGCCCAGGCCGCAGGCCAAGCACCTGGTGAGGTCACAGGAGGCTATCTTAACAACTGCCCCCACTCCACACCCATTAAATCACATCACCTCGGGGCGCACCTTCGCCTTAAAGACTACACAGAACAGGCCATTTTGCTCTGTATTTTCTCAGATGACTGAGCTGCAGATACTCAGTATGTAGAAATCAAACAGCCAAGCTCTGCACTGAGGAGGAGAGAGTAAAGCTGCCCCATAAGGTCCTGGAGGCTTTGAGTCTTTGGAGGATCAGACGGGCCACATCCACCGGCAGCCGGCCCTGTTTACTCTGGGCATGGCATTATCGGGTCCCAGTCCCTGGAGAGGGCATCGTGTGGGCTAAAAGCCGAGGAAGGCTTCACAATGACAGGGATGAACTTAAGGGGTTCAACAGTGTGCTCCACTCAGCCACGATTTGTGGGGTGGGTGGCACGAGCCCAGGGTTCCAGGGGTCCTTCCGAGGCAGAACTAACGTGAGGGCGTGCCTGACCGCACAGGTGAGGAAGCACATGAGGGATTCCTGGCTGCACACATGCTTAGCGCAGAGCTCAGAGCGTGAGCGAGGTCAGTTTCTGACGACCCGAGGGCCCAAGGGCTTCAGTGAGTCATCCAGTCCTCCGGCCCCAAGTGCCTGCACAAGGTACGCTGACACGCGGCTGTGATCTACTAAAATATGCAGCAGCTTTGTAGCGAAGTCTGAAATGCTGGCGAAGAAGTTTGACATGACAAGCAGTGAGCACTTGTTTTTGGAAAACTGTTGCCAACAAGCTTGCCACAAACCCTCACTCTGAAAAAAAAAGTAGTCTCTGCAAAGGTGACAGAGGAAAAGCACCAGGACACAGGCACAAATGCTCTGCTCCCTCCCTCCAACACACTCCTCTGCGGATACACTCAACACCGGCACAACAGGACACTGGCCCACAATTTCCCCCCCCCCCAAAACTTATACTGATGATTAACTGAGTCAGGCCACACCCCACCTACGAGCATTCCAAATCTAGAATCTGAGGGACAGTTACCCAACTAAGAACCTACCCGGTTTTCTCCTCACATGGGTCTTTTTTCCCCTTCAGTAATTCAATCATTTATTCCTCAAAAAAATTGTGTAAGAGTACATAGCTCTCATCCACAAGGTATATATGAATAACATTTAAAATGGAGGCCTTTTATTATTGGTTCTTTTTATTAAAGTCTTTGAATGTACTGTATAAGCCTATACTGTAGTTGGTTTTTTTTAAATGAACTTCTCATATTTTGGTATTCTTTCAAATTGTTTGCTATATATAAAAGCAGCTCACTGCACTGCAAAATGCTTGAAGGAAACGAAGTCCCAGAAATGCACAGCCTAGGTTCTGAAATTTACATACATATACATCCTCACCCAGCCCTCCCTTTCTCAGTTCCAACCAAGGTAAGAATTCTCTTACTCCCTTACTCTGAAGGAGAATAGAAAGCACAGTTCTTGTTCAGTAACCATTTACAACCCTACGGGCTGTCAAGGACTCAGGGCAAGCTCCCTAACCCTCCCCCGCAACCTCTAACGCCGATCGCAGATCCGCACTTTCTCCGGGTTTCCAGAGGAGAGAAGCCTAGCGTTTATCCCTTGGCCCAGGCTGAACACCGATGGCCCAGGTCTCCAGATCAAATCCCAATCGGGAAGAAGCTGGAGTTCTCAACAGCCACCAGGCACCACGACCCGGTGATGGAACGGCGAAGCCACAACAGAACAGGCCGTTCCTGAGAGGAAGATGGGACATGTGGAGCAGGGGAAAAATCCACCACGAAAACCCAAGTAGTCAACTATCACGGGAGTGCATACCTCAAAAAGTGCTCTGGGCCCTTGTCATTCACAGGAAACTTTAGTCACACCTCCAGGTGCGGAACAAATAATCCCTTCACTTTATAAATTGGAACCCTTGGGGGGAGAGGGGAAGTTATTTTAACAACACAGCACAGAGATTTCCAACCCCCCAAATGCCTTATATTTTTAAATAACATAACAATTGTTGTTGTTATGTGCTGTCAAGTCGCTCGCGACTCCTAGCGACCCTAT
>NW_006400228.1:499779-525139 GCF_000299155.1 Elephantulus edwardii | reverse complement strand
TCTTTCATCATCATAGGCTCTTGCTCATATGTTGTTTCATGAAATTCTTCTGTGTCTTCCAATTCCTTTCGATACAGTGATTCAGTATATTCTTTCCATCTTCTTTTAATATTTCCTGGATCATTTAACATTCTGCCTAAAGCATCCTTGATTGTAGCAACTCGAGGTTTGAATTTGTTCTTCAGTTCCTTGAGCTTAATAAAACATAACAATAGCTAATTTTAATTCATTTTAATTTTAATTTTAATAGCTGCATCCGTTAAGTAAAACAAGTCAGTTGGTATCACATCAATTCCTGGGGCCTTATTTTCTACCAATGCCTTTAATGCAGCTTCCATTTCCTCCATCATTACCATTGGCTCCTGCTCTGTCCTGTGCCAACCTCACTGTCTCCGACACACTTATCCCCATTACCCCAGTGACTGAAATCAGTCCATCTCATCGAGAGTCTTCCTCTCCTGCACTGTCCCTCCACCCTCCCAAGCATGATGTCCCTCTCCAAGGACTGGTCCCTCCTTGCAACATGTCTAAAGTATGTCAGACCAAGCTTCAGAATCCTTGCCTCCAAGAAGCAGCCTGGCTTCACTCTCTCCGGGATGAACTTGTTTGTTCTCCTAGCAGTCTATGGTATATTCAACACTCTTCTCCAGCACCACAGCTCAAAGGCGTCAATTCTCCTTCTATCCTCCCTAGTCACTGTCCAGCTCTCTGATGCATAGCAAGTGACTGCAAAGATCATGGCCTATATTAGGCACACCTTAGTCTCCAGACTGAGACCTCAGTTGCTCTTCAGTACTTTGGAGAGGTCTCTGACAACAGACTTTCCCAATGCAATTTGTCTTTTACTTTCCTGGCTGCTGGTACCAAGAGTGTTGATTGTAGAGCCAAGCAAACAGAAGCTGTCGACAATCCCAGGCTCTTCATCATCCATCCTGATGCTTCCAATCAGCAATTATTATCACAGAGAAACACAAAGCTGGAGTGGTTGTACAACAGTATTCACAAATCAAAGAGCATGCATCTATGGGCAGGCCAGGGCATCAACAAAGCATCCCGATAGCATCCTGTGCTGCACTCTAAGAAGTCTGAAAACCCTGGCTGAATCCCTGCGATCTGGAGAACACAAGACCCTGCGACACTGGGACATGTGCAAAGTAAGAAGCCACTGCCACATACTCGGGAGGGTGGCGGGACAGCGCAGGAGAGGGAGACCCAGGATGAGATGGATTGACTTGGAGACTAGAGAAATAGGATTCGGTCTGCTGGAGATAACGAAATTGGCTCAAGATAGGGAGGGCTCAGAACTATTGCACATCGGATCGCTGTGGGTCTCTGGTGACTGGATGGCACATAACATCAGCAGACTGCTGGGAACATGCTGCAGCCTGAAGACAAGGTTTAACACAGCTGGCAGTTAAAAGGCAGAGAGTTTAAACACACCCTGCAGTTCCATGGGAGAAAAGCCTTTCTGTCGTGCACCTCTGAGTTGCAACCAGCTCATAGCTGACCCTCCAGCAGGTTGTCAGAGGGTGTAAATCACCTGACAGGAGAAAGTCCCATCTTTCTCCCATGGAGTGGCTGGTGGATTCCACCCATGTGCCTTTGGTTAGACAGTTATCCCCACTGCTAAGACACCAGAGTCCCCTAGAAAGAGGCCTAGCAAATCTAGAAAACCCTTTGAGACAATTGTACTCAGTCACACGAGCTTTCTGTGAGATGGAATCAAGGCAACAGCAAGCAACATGAAAACAATCTAAATGTGGAATACCGTGATTCCGTAATTTTAATACAAACAAGAAAAAAAAGCACTGACCCTTTATAGTGAGTAAATTCTGCGGCATGTAAAGGACATTTCAATAAAGCTGTATTTTTTTTTTAAATAAAACCCACACATAACCAAAGGTGTTGTCAGTGCTCACAGCAGCCACCCCCCTGCAGAACACAGAAGTCCACTCCACTGAGTGTCCCCCAGATTGTGGCCTTTTAAAGAACCCTGCTGGCGCAGTAGCTGGGTGTCCTGGAGCTAACAATAGGTGGAAGATTAGAACACAATATTCGGCTATTCGGCAGGTTACTTCTGTACAGGTGGTGGTGATGGTGGTTGTGGGCCACTGAATCGGAACCGACCCGACCCACAGCTGACCCTCTTGTGGGTTCTGAAAGGCAGTTAATCATACAGCAGGAAATTGCCCATCCTTCTCCCAAGGCACAGCTGGTGGATTAGAACCTCACGCCTTCGGGTCGGGTTGGTCACAGGACCAACCAGACATCCATGTTCCACAAAGAGACGCCTTACTTGGGAAGTCATTCCTGGCTGAGGTCCACTCGTCAGGCCAGGACCTCCTCATCGGCCCGAGACGCCCTCATCGGTCAGTGACCCCTTGTGGGCCGAGATCCCTCATGGTCCGGGACCCCTTGAGGCCTGGGACCCTCGTCGGCCCCTAAGACCCAGTAGCACAGGCCCCTCCGGGCTTCACACCATCTCAGAACATCAAGATCTGCCGAGGGACGAGACCGTGGTGTCCCAAGGCAGCAACTCGGGGCGCAGCATGCGAACCCACTTCCCTTCGCGGGTTCTCACTCAACCTCTCACCCAACCTGCAAATCCTCACAGCAGCCGTCCGTCCTCCTCCCGCAGAGAGTCCCCGACCTCCCGGTCAGCAGCACGGTGACCTAGCCATGGGGGGACCCCCTCGTACAAAGCTCCAGGCCTGCAGACATTTCACTCATCAAAAGTCGCAGCCCGGGCTAGCAAAGGTCCTGCCTTCTCAAGAGCTTTCCCTGAGGTCAGAGAATCCCAGGGAACCGGGAAAAGAAACCTTCATACAACTCTACCACTGAAACTGCCACCCTCACCCTGAGGATGCAAGTCCCTACACCGTGAACCACAAACCTCACAGGCGCGGCACAAACGTCTGATTCCCAGTCAGGCGCTATCCCTGCACCTGCTCCAGATGACAGCTGTCAACCAGCTTGGCTGTGGGCATCTGCGCATGCGCAGAGCCTGCAGCATGTGATTCCGGCCTAGATGGGAAGTGGGTCTCCTCCCAGCTGAAGACAGAGCAAGGGGTCTCCACACATCCATTTCCCCTCTTAGAGATCTATGTGCTGGGTACCTCGAAAGAGCTCGTCTTCTTAAAACCCCTGCCTCCATCTCCTCAGGATTGCAGAGTTCCAAACCATGCCTTAGGCTAAGAGGGGGGCAGGGAGGGAGGCTGGAGAGGACCGGCTACTTAGGGAGGATGTTTTAGTCAATGCACATGGGCTCAATGCGCATGCGTGTGCCTGTCAAGTCCTGCGCAAGTGCAGATGGGAAGTCAACAGGGAACTGTGGTCCATTCCCTGCGCTCAGAAATCGCCCACCAGTCCGGGATCCCCCTCTAAAAAAAAGGACAAAGACGTCTGAGCTATGATGTGTCAGTTACAGAAGCTTAGTCTGGAAGCTCTGATTCTTGTTCAGCACCAGCACCAGGAAAGCCTGGCCAAGAGATGAGTGGTGACCACATGCTCTGCTGGAAAAGGAGGAGCAATTTCCTCCTGTAACCAGTCAATCCGATATGGTGGCACACACATAATAATAATAATAATAATAATAATAATAATAATAATAATAATAATAATAAATAATAATAATAAAAAATAATGCACACCCACGTTTATTGCGGCTTTGTTCACAATAGCAAAGAGCTGGAAACAACCCAAGTGCCCATCAACAAACGAATGGATAGAGAAGCTCTGGTATATTCACACAAATGAATACTACGCAGCACTGAAAAACAAGCAACTCATGAAATATTATGCAAAACGGATGACCCTGGAGGACATTATGCTGAGTGAAATATCTCAGTCATAAAAAGACAAATATTGCATTAGGCCACTGTTGTAAAACGGGACTGACATCGGGGTTGTGGGAAGACAAAAAAGGAGGGGAGAAATGATGTATATTGCATTGAAACAGATGAGGGAGAGAACTGTTTAAAAGAAACATACCAGTGGGTATTCTTGTCATGACAGAAGTCCAGAGTGAAGGATGCACAGTGGAGTGGCCTTGGGGGGAGGGATTGCATAACAATGAAAGAGTTTTTCTTTTCAAAGAGAAGAGTCAATTGGGGGCAGGGGGTGGGTAGGAAGAAATGTGCAACAATAACTAGAAACCCAAAGTCTCTGTAAATCTACATTAAAATTAATAAGGAAAAAATAATAAAAAAGAGAGAGGTGAGTGGTGGCTGTGTGAGAGGAAGGGACATCGGGGAGAACTGGAAGCCAGGACTCCCATATGGAAAGTGGAAGTTCTTACCAGTGAATCAACACGTTAGGCATTTTAATGAACCTTCACTTTTAATAGCTTGCATTACTTTTGGGGAGCAAGAATAAAATTAGCGTGAAAGTTCTTGATCGGGGAGGCTCTTCCCAGTGTAGTCTCAGCTGTGACTAGAATAGTCTTTAGCACATGATTTAATGCTCAATGACTCTTTCTCTCAAGAAATAGTGTGGGACTAAATGAAGCCTTTACCACTACACTGTGTGGAGGCAGTTATTGTCACAGGAGATTGTGCTCAGTAGAGAATTAGCTGATAAAACCCAACTATTTCTTCTAAAACCAACTTTTATCATTCATTCGTCACAGAGCAGCCTGGAGTAAGAACTAAAGTTGCCCGCTTTATCTTTGAGAGCCCTGGTGGTCTAGTGGGTAAGGAAGGAGTTGTTCCATCAATTGCAAAGCTTGCACGGTTCGAATCCACCAGCTGCTCCTAGGCAGAAAGGTGGGCAATCTCATTCCACACAACATAAGGCCTTTGAAAACTCACTGGAGGGTCAACTATGTGTTGGTTCTGACTCAGAGGTAATGTAGAACATGCTCTATTTGGACAGTCTCTTCCATATTTTCTTTGACAACCCCAGTGAAGAGGCATTGTGCTGACATGATATTGTTGCTGAGTGCCACGGAGTCAGGACTTACTGATGGCTGACCCTCCCTCCAGCAGGTTTCTGAGGTTGTAAATCACACAGGAGGAGATTGCCTAGCTTGCTTCTAGCAGGACTAGTGGATCCAAACCATTTACCTTTGAGTTGTCCGTGCAGTTCCCTACCACTAAGCCACCAAGTAGAGTAGAGGAGGAGGCAGGGGAAATGGTAGCTGGGGCTTATAAACTATAGCTCAGACTATTATGAAGCCGTTCTGAAGAGTACTCTTAGAAACCTCCATTTATAAAGAGCCTGCCCCCACACTAAGGGTTGCATTTACATTATCTTAATTGAAAACCTCATAGTATAACAGGTTTGGGAGCAGGAGTGGCATCCACTTCCTAAATAACATGCTCTGGGAACTCTATGAACTTTGATAACTGCAGGTAGTTGTCGAGGGGCTTCAAGCCTTTTGTTCATAGGGTTGCTTTGAGTCATGATCAACTCGAAGGCAATCAACAACAATATAGTAGAAAGCATATTTACAAAGACATTTTGCAAATGAAAAAAGTAGAGAAGAAGTCCAAGTTCCCACATTTACTTTCAGTCATCTCCCCCTAGAAACATTTTTGAGGACTGACTGGGTGCTGGTTAGGATTTTGAGTCCACACACACAGTTGGGTCCTAGAGATGGAAAATTCCTGCATCTGCTCATTTCTCAGTCTCCCACCCTTCCTCACTCCAACTGCAGTTTCTATGGCAACAGATCAACCCTGCCTCTATAGCTAACAAGAGCTAGGAGCTCCTGAATGGGAGCAAAGCAGCATCATTGACATCAACCTGGCCCAGCTGGGGGAAGGGGAAGAGTGCTGAAAGCCCCTGTTCTTGTATCAGTAATTGATACAAGATATTTATATCGATTCAGACTTGTCCTGTGATGCAATTTCTTCCCAAGAACAAAGTTAGGTATGGAAACATCTGGCGACTTCGTCAAAACTACCACAAGCACCAGTGGCATTAACATTCTGTGCCTTTCACACTCATGCATTTATTTCGTTTCTCTCTCATCCACGGAGTTCTGCTGGTGCCAGACTGAAGTGGCTCAGCTGTTAGCAGAAAGTCAGCGGTTTGAAGCCGCCACTGCTGCAGGAGAACACCGGGCAACCTGCTGCCCCAGACATTCACGGAAGATGTATGTGACCCTGGCTCACAACCACAATTACTAAACCAGTTGGAAGACCTGAAAACAAGGAATCCTAGTGATATAGAGCAGGGTGCTCTGGTGGTCTAGTGGCGAGAAGCTGCACTGCAATCCCAAAGGCACATGGTTCAAGGCCACCAGCTGCTTCAGGGGAGAAGGACGGGCAGTCTCCTCTCGGGCGATTAACTGCTTCTGAAAACCTGCAGGAGGGTCAGCTACGGGTGAGTTCCAGCTCTGTGGTACACACAACAATGACAGTGGCGAAGTCTTCAATGGCAAGCCTACAGGTTGAGGATGTGGACACGCCCTGGAGAGGAAGATTGTCAAGAGTGTTGTCAAGTACCGTGCTATTGACAGTGTTTCCGCTCACAGCCACAGATACAAAGAGCGTCCCCACAAGGCTTTCCAGGCTCTGATGCTAAGGGAGCAGGGGGCTAGGCTGTCCACGTGCGGAGTCCCTACATAGGTTCAAAGCTCCAACTTTTGGGGAGGTTTTTGGATGATGAAGTCTCCCCATTTCACTATCCCAGCACTTGACCTTCTCGGACCCACTTTGCTTCTTCCTGGAGGAAGCTCTGGTGGCTCAGCCTGCAGGGCCGCCCCTCTTTGGCCGTGAAACCCACTCTCAAGTCCATGGACAGAAATGGGGAGTCTCCTGTATGTGGATGTACAGCTCTGGGAGCCCGGGGGAGGGCCAGCTATGAGCCAGCTTTGACTAAACGGAAATGAGGTTTTGCGTTTTGATGGCACTTCCCATGAAGAGTGCTGTTGTGGGGTTCAGACAAGTCCACTGTGACTCGCTGTGACTCTGTGTGTAACAGGACGCAGCGGTGCGCAGCCCTGCACCATCCTAACAGTGGAGACCTGGTGGACTACTGAGGAAGAGGCTGCACTGCCAACCCCAATGCAGGCGGTTCAAATCCACCGGCTGCTCCTTGAGAAGGATGGACAATCTCCTCCTGTGCCGTCCACAGCCTCCGATAACCCACTGGGGGGTCAGCTACGAGCTGGTTCTGACTTAGTGGCAATTAGTTGAGTTGATCGTTAAAGCCACCGTGCCAATCTATCTCCTGAGGTATCTTCTTCCTTTCTCTCTGACTCTCTCTGCTTTTTCAAGCATGACGTCCTCCCCAGAAGATGGGTCCCTCCCCCCAAAAAATGCCCAAATTAAGTGAGATGAAGTCTCATTATCTCCTTTTTTTAAAAAAAAATATTTTATTATTTTGTGTGTGTAGTGTCAAATCGGATCTGACTGGTACAGGAGATTGTCCCTCCTTCTCCAGCAGAGCATCTGGTGGATTCGAACCGCATGCCTCTAGGATGGCAGTGCAGCTTCCTGCCACTAGGCCACCAGAGCTCCCCATCATCTCCTCTATTAAGCCAAAATCTGGCTGTACTTCTAAACACACTGTATTTGGCACTTCTGTGTGGTCATATAAGATTACCATGAATTGGAATCCACTTGCTAGCACCAGCATTAACAATCACCGCCAAGATCATTCCACTCTTTCTCTGTGCTCCAAGCACTATTCTTGAACTATCTTTCCTACGGTTCTCTGGCCTAACCTCTTTTTTTAATCACCTCACAAACATTCTTCAATGTGATAGCCTTGGCCAGATCACCTACCTCCTAGTTTAAAACCTCTCTTGCTTCCTAGGGCCCACAGGACAACGTTCCACATTTTTACTGGGTTCTCAAGATTCCTTGTGATCTGTTCTCCCCTCCAGACATCAGCTTCATATCTTTGCATTCCTCCCCAGCCCCAGCTCTGAGTAAGAAAAGAGCCAGCAAGTCCATCTGGATTTCTGATCTACAAAGCTGTGAAATGGGGACTGGAGAGCTTATGCTGAGTGAACGAACTCAGTTCCACAGGGATAAATATTGTATAAAACCAGTATTGTAAAGTGAGTATAAGGAACCACGAGGGGTGGGAGAGGCTGGAAGCAGAGGAATGAGGATGTGCGGGGGTCGGGGAGGATTAATCATTGGGGTTGTACAATTTGATGGGTGCGGGGGTGAGGGAAAGTGAAAGACTCTGTTCTTTAAAACAATGTATTCAGCCATCAACAGAAGAATGGACAGAAAAATGAAGGTATATCCACACAATGGAATACACAGCACTAAAAAACAATGAAATGGTAAAACATTATACAACATGGGGGAGCTTTTAGGGAATTATGCTAAGTGAAATATCTCAGTCACAAAAGGACAAATACTGCCTAACACTGCTATTATAAAAAGGGCAGACATGAAGGGAATGGGGAAAGAGTGAAGAGATTAGGAACACTGCATTGAATCAGATGAGGGGAAGAACTGTCAGAAAGGAATATATTATTATGTATTCTATGTATAAGAACCATCTGGAACAAGGAGTGCTTTGTGTTGTGGGGAGAAAATGTTCAACAATGAATGGAAAAATAAAGAAGCTCAGAATGATAAAAAAAATTGTATTCAAATTCTGTAAATAAACTAGTAGAAAATTTTTAAAAACAAAAACAGAACCATAAAAAAGCTAAAAATAAAGAAAACCATAAAAAGCTACGGAGTTCATGATGAAAAAAATCTCCTTTATTGTAATAAAATAGTACAATATTGGCCATTTCAGCCACTTTTGTGTGTACACACCTGTAATGCCATCTCTGCCACGTTGTGCAATCATTACTAATCACACAGTGATTTGTCACACTGCAGCAGAACACTCAGGTACAGGGACACATGAAATGTCTGAGACGAGGCATGTCGGATGGAATGTAGTTTCTGGTGTTAACAAGGTTTAGGTAGATAAGCAGAAGCATGAAGAGATAGGTTGATATGGTTGAGTAGATAACAGTTGTTAGGTTGTTAAGTGCTTTTCCAAACACCATATCTTCTTCTAAAGTCTGGCCCTCCTAAAATCATGTCCGAAGTATGTGCCTCTGAGTTTCCGCATCCTTGCCTCTAAGGAGCTTTAGAGCCCAACTCTAATTGTACTTCTCCAGGCCGCATTTCTTTGGTCTTCAGGCTTCCTTACTTATCGTCCAACATCCACATCTGCATGAAGCAATGAAGAACTGTTGTTGTTTTGTGCCATCGAGTCACTTGTGACTCATAGTGACCCTGTGTATAACAGCTCTGAAACTTGATCTATCCTGTTTCAACTTAACTGTCTCTGACACACTCACCCTCATTACCCCAGTCATTGAATCAATCCATCTCATCAAGGGTCACCCTATCTTTCTCTGCCTCTGCCCCTCGACTCGTTCAAGCATGACATCCTTCTCCAAGGACTGATTCCTCCTTGCAACAGTCCAAAGTATGTCAGACGAAGCTTCAGAATCCTTGCCTCCAAGGAGCAAGCTGGCTTCACCTTCTCCAGGACAAACCTGTTTGTTCTCCTAGCAGTCCATGGTATATTCAATACTCTTCTCCAGCACCACAGCTCAAAGGCATCAATTCTCTTTCTATCATCCCTAGTCACTGTCCAGATCTCTGACACACAGCACACAATTGCGAAGACTGTGGTCTGGATCAGGCGCACCTTAGTCTCTAGGCTGGCGCTGTTGCTCTTCAGTACTCTGGAGAGGTCCCTGACAGTAGATTAACTCAATGCAATACATCTCTTAATTTCCTGGCTGCTGGTACCAAGAGTGTTGATTGTGGAGCCAAGCAAACTAAAACAGTTAACATTGTCAATCTCTTCACCATCGATCATAATGCTGTCAGTCAGCCCAGTGGTGAGAATCTTTGTTTTCTTGATGTTGAGCTTCAATCCATATTGAAGGCTGCAGTCCTCGACCTTCTGCAACAAGTGCTTCAGGTCCTCCTCAGTTTGAGAAAGCAGGGTTGTGTTATCTGCAGGATGCAGGTTGTTGATGAGTCTTCCTCCAATCCTGATGCCACATTTCTCCTCATAGAGCCCAGCCTCCTGGATGATCTGTTCTGTATACAGAGTGAAAAGACAGACTACATCCCTGGGATACACCCTCTCTGATTTTAAACCATGTAGTGTCTCCTTGCTCTGTTCTGACAACTGCCTCCTGGTCTAAGTAGAGGTTTTGCATTAGCACGATCAAGTGTTTCCCATTCTTCTCAGAGTCAGCCACAGTTTCTTGTGAGCCACACAATGGAAAAGTGCATGGCAAACATCATAACCAACTAACAGGTGGCTCGTGGATAGGTAATGGATAGATAAGTAAATGACAGATAGAGATTGATGGCTTATAGGTGGTAATGCTGATCAGATGACAGGTCAGCTGATAGGTAAAGATGACAGACAAGGAGATATGGAGAGACAGACAGAGGGTTGGACAGACAGACAGATCTAGATGGATTGTTGGGTTGTTGACTCATAACTGACCCGTGGCTGACCCTCCAGCAGGTTTTCGGAGGCAGTTAATCTCACAGGAGAAGACTGTCCATCATGCTTCCATGGAGTAACTGGTGGATTCGAACCACCATACTTCAGGGTTGCCACAGTGCAACAACTTAGCATTGGGCCACCAGAGCTCCCTAGATGGATAGATAGACTAAAACCAAAAAGATAACATGTAACTAGATGATAGGTGGCGATAGACTGATTGATAATAGAATACAAGATAAATGAGTGATTGATAATAGAGATAGAGACATATAACTGACTTCTTGTTAGCTGTCCTCAAGTCAAGCACAGCTGATAGGACCCTATGAACAGCTGACCTGAACTCCGTCCTATCCTCAGCCATCCTCATCATCTCCAACATGCAGCTAAGAAACAAATACAGACGGAAGGTGATAAAAGAAATATATAACATAAACACAGGAAGAAGAATAAATGTCTCCAGACCTTAAGGGTACTTACCACAAATAGCAAAGAGTGGGGAAAAAACCCAAGTGCCCATCAACAAATGAATGGATAGAGAAGCTGTGGTATATTCACACAATGGAATACTACGCAGCACTGAAAAACAAGGAACTCATGAAATGTTATACAAAACAGGTGACCCTCGAGGACTTTATGCGAAGTATCTCAGTCACAAAAGGACAAATACTGGATAATGCCACCATTGTAAAACAGGACTTACATGGGGTTGAGGGAAGACAGAGAAAGATGGGATAAGTTATGTATACGTCATTGAAATAGATGAGGGAGAGATTTGTTTAAAAGGGATATATGATTGGGTATTATTGTTATGACAGGAGTCCAGAACGAAGGCTGCATAGTGGAGTGAAGGTGGCAGGGGGACTGTATAACAATGAAAGAATTTTTCTTTTACTTTTCAAAGAGAAGAGTGAACTGGGGGTGGGCAGGGAGAAAAGTGCAACAAGGAATGAATGGAAATCCAAAGTCTCTGTAAATGTTCATTAAAATGAATTTTAAAAATATGGAAAAAAAAGAGTAGTTAGCACAATGGTGCCTGAGTAAGGAGGGGATTGTTTACTTTTTTAATTCTTCCAGAAGTCTTCAATTATTTGTCCCCATTGATGAAGGAATTCTGTTCTTCAGGAAGCCCCCAGGAAGACTATTATGGGTTGCATGTGTTCCGTCACAATACGTGCTGGGATAGTAATTCCTACACCTTTCACGTGGTTCCATTTAGGATATTAAATGAGTGGTCAGGAATTATCCTGCCAGCTCCAGGGTATACGGGTCAGACCCAGCAGCTGCTCCGAGGGAGACAGATGGGCAATGGCCTCCTGGGTGATTTGCTGCCTCCGAAGACCCGCTGCAGGGCCAGCTCGGTCAGGTCAGACTCAGCAGTGCACAACGATAACCACCATGGCGGGCTGTGTCCTAAACCAAACGCTCTGAGTCACAGACCACATCACAGACCCACAGAGGAGCAGCGGGGAGAAGGCAGACCTGGAAACCACTGAAGGGCCGGAAGTTCAGAGAGACGAGAAGCTTTCCCCGCCTCTGGGCCACCTGTCACTGCCCTCAAGCTGACCACATCTCAGAGTGACCCTTGAACAACGGATCAAAACTGGGTCGAATCCTGCACTGTCCTCCTCTCCCCACCAGCCTCAAGCCCACTGCTCCAGTCACCGTGTCAGCCCTTGAATCTGGACCTCCAGCCTCCTAAACGAGAGAGAATGAACTTCTGTTCTTGAAAGCGGCCACTTTGGGGACTTGTATTCTCTATCACACTTGGAAAGGTGGTGGGTCAGAGAGGGCGAGGAAGGCCCCCAATGGGAGGGACAAACACAGTGACTGGACACTGGGGCCTGGCCGCACCAGACGTGAGAGGATGGAGCAGGAACAAAGCAGCTTTCGAGCTGTGGACGCCGGGTCATTAAGAGTCAGCGCGGACTCGCCAGCACCTACCAACAGCAGCAAGGCACAAGGCGGTTCCCGCACAGCATCGAAACAAGAGAAAAGCTCAGCGATGTCTGAATGGGAAGAAATGTTGGTGTCTCCGTAAGATGAACACTGAAGCTGCTAATACAAATCCCAGAGCACTTGATTGTTCTTATGTGAAACCTACACTTGGACCAGGAGGCAATCATCAGAACAGAGCAAGGAAACACTGCATGGTGCAAAATCGGAAAGGGTGTACGCCAGGGATGCGTGCTATCTCCGTACATTTTTATTCTGTATGGGGAACAGATCATCCAGGAGGCTGGGCTCTGTCTATGAGGAGGAACGTGGAATCAGGACTGGAGGAAGACTTCATCAACAGCCTGCATTAGGAAGATGAAACAACTTTGCTTGCTGAAACTGAGGAGGACCTAGGCGCTTGCTGCAGAAGGTCAAGGACTGCAGTCTTCAATATGGATTGAAGCTCAACATCAAGAAAACAAAGATTCTCACCGAATTGGTAGCATCATGATAGACAGTGAAGAGACTGAGATTGTTAACAGCTTCCTTTTGCTTGGCTCCATAATCAACACTCTTGGTGCCAGCAGCCAGGAGATCGAAAGACCAATTGCATTGGGTAAATCTGCTCTCAGGGACATCTCTAGAGTACTGAAGAGCAGTGATGTCAGTCTGGAGACTAAGGTGCGCCTGATCCAGGCCACGGTCTTCTCAGTTACTTACTATGCATCAGAAAGTTAGACAATGACTAAGGATGATAGAGAATGCCTTCGAGCTCTCGTGTTGGAGAAGAGTACTGAATATACCACAGACTTCTAGGAGAATAAACAGGTTCATCCTAGAGAGGGTGAAGCCAGGCTGCTCCTTGGAGGCAACGATTCTGAAGATCCATCTGAAATTCTTTGGACATGTTGCAAGGAGGGACCAGTCCTTGGAGAGGGACGTCATGCATGGGAGGGTGGAGGGAAAGCGCAGGAGAGGAAGACCCTCAATGAGATGGACTGACTCAGTGACTGGGGTTTTGGGGGTGGGTGTATCAGAGACAATACGGTTGGCACAGGATAGAGTAGGGTTCAGAGCTGTTATACATAGGATCGCTAGGAGTTGTGAGTGACTTCAAAAACTTCTCTTCATACACCCTCCCACACACACTAATCATGCCACCTAATCTGACTCAGTGGACCCTCCTGCAGTCTCCTGAGTGGCTGTAAATCACGTGGGAGGAGACTGCAGACTCCTATTTCCCCTGAGAAATGGAGAGGGTCAAAGAAAGACAGGAAGACCCACAGCACAGTGGCTGTAAAGATGCTGGTGGTGTTGTTACGTGCCATTAAGTTGAACATGACACACAGCCACCCTCTGAATCGGGCCCCGTCCTGAGCCTGTCTCACCGTCTCTGACACACCTGCCCCCACTGCCGCAGTCACTAGGGACTCTTACGAGGATGCGATATCCAGATCTCCCTCTCCTGCGCTGTCCCTCCACCCTTCTAAGCACGACGTCCTTCTCCAAGGACTGGTCCCTCCAGGCCACGTGCCCAAAGTATGTGAGATGGAGCTTCCCAATCTTTGCCACGAAGGAACAACCTGGTTTTACCCTAAGACAGATCTGTTTGTTTTCTTGGTAGTCCACGGTATGTACAATACTCTTCTCCAGCACCACTGCTCAAAGGCGTGGATTCTTCTGTCATTGTTACTCACTGGCCAGCTTGAGGAGGTCACGGCATGCATCAGATGCACCTTAGTCTCTGGAATGACACGGGAGCCCCTAGCACTCTGGAGAGGTCCCTGAAAGCAGACTTACCCCAAAGTAATTCATCTTCTGATTTCCTGACTGCTGGTGCCAAGAGTACTGATTATGGACCCGAGTCAGATGAAATCATTAACATCCTCAACCTCTTCTTCATCTCTCATGATTCTGCCAACTGGGCCGGTGGTGAGGAATTCTGTTTGTTTGATGTTGAGATACAATCCACACTGAAGGCTGCAGTCCTTGACCTTCTGCAGCAAAGGCTTCAAGTCCTAGACTGTATCGAAAGCGGGGAGGATGGCCTGGGATAGAGCAGGGTTCAAATCTGTTGTTCACCAGGTCAAGAGGACAGCACCTTTACAACGACGACAACAGCAACAGGAAATCTAGACCTTCCTCCCGCTTACAGGAGGGGAACTGTGAGGTCTGGAACTCTAAGAGAACGCCCTGGTTTTCTGGGTCTTGCAAGACTTTTTTCTTTAGCAGTCCTGCCCCTTCCTTTAGCTTTCGCTACTCATAGGAAAGTGTACAAATAATCCTCAGAAAGTCTTCTCTCTCTCTCTCTCTCCCTGTTCTGTCCATCTGTTTGTCTCTCTCTGATACCTGATTTTTCCAAGGACTGACCCCTCGTGACAACGTGCCCCAGGTATGAAAGACAAGGTCCACACGCTCGCTAGTCAGGAGCACTCTGGCTGCAAGGAGACTGTAACAGGGGACCTGAGGGTGGGGAGACTGAGAGAGTGGCGTGGGCGAGGGCACGATTCTGATCTGTCGTTCACAGAGGCGCTATCTGCCATAACCAGCAACAAGGTACCTCAGAGACATTGCAGGTTCCCTCCCAGACTGCTACAGTCAAAGGAATATTGGAAACCACAAGTCACACAACTCTTCAGGGTCCCCTGGGGCCTGCAGGATGTTGGTGGAGGCTAGACCGTGAGGTGCGGTGATGAGAAGGGGAGACACAGAAGGTATGTGTGTCACCCCCAGAGCTGCCGCAGACCTTTCATTTGGAGAAAGACCTTTGGGATCCACAAATTTCAAGAAAACATTCTTGCTTGACTTCCCCCCAACCCCATCCCCAGAGACCCCCACCTCAGCCAGCCTCAGCCTTCCCAAGTTTCTGGATAAGACTTCTTCTGTTATCTCTAAAGCCGCAAGCCTTGGGCGCAAACTCCCGCCCACCCTGTGAAAAGGAAAACAGGCCTCTGTGAAATCCGAAGGAGGAGGTGGGCCAGCCGGGAAGCCTTACTTCTGTCTCAGAGCCAGTGGCTGGGAATTAAGGCAGGCTTTACTATCTGTCTCATGCTCCCAGCTGTTCTGGGGGCCTCCAGCTCCCCATCGCCAGACCTACATCTGCAGAGATGGGGAAACGTGCCTGCCTCCCACTCTCCAGAGGCTCTGGCCCAGCAACGCCTAGCCATCATTCCTGTCCGCAAGGGACCCGCTCCTGGGGAAGGGAGCTTCTGTCTAGCACCCGGCAAGCCAGACCCAGCTGTCCCCTGAGTGTCTGTGTGTGAAACACAGATTCCATTCACACACACACACAGAGAATCCGTTAATACACCCAGACTGTTAACACACAGACATACTGCTAATACACATCTATTCTGTTTCTATGTGTGTAAATTCCTTTGGGTTAACAGTGCAACTCCATAATAACTATACCACTGGACAGCTCCCTATCTAAAATATACATAGTTAATAGCGTCACCGTTAATTGATTGCCTTCGAGTTGAGCACAACTCATAGCGACCCTATGAACAAAAGGCCTGAAGCCCCTCTACAACCATCAACATTTATACATGACCAAGAATGACAGAAGAAAAGATGCCTTCGATGTGTGGTCCTGGAGAAGAGTCTTGAACATCCCATGGACCGCCAGAAAAATAAATAGGACTGTCCTGGAGAGGGTGAAGCCAAGTCTCTCCTTGGGGGTGGGTAGGATTTTAAGTCTCCGCCTTACTTACTTTAGGCACATGCCAGGAGAGATGGGTTTTTGGAAAAGGACATCATGCTCGGAAGGGTGGAGGGACGGCACAGGAGAGGGAGACCCCAGATGAGGTGGGTTGAAACAGTAACTGGGGCGATGGGAGTTGGTGTGTTGGAGGTAGTGAGACTGGCTCAGGACAGAGAAGGGTTCAGAGCTGCTGTACATAGGGTCATTGTGCATCGCCGGTGACCCAATGGCACAGAACAACATACTCTGACAGGTTTGGAAGCAGGAGTGGCATCCACTTCCTAAACAACTTGCCTCCAGAAACTCAATGAACTTTGATAAATGTCCATAGTTGTAGAGGGGCTTCAGGCTTTTTGTTCATGGGGTCGCGATGAGTCATACTTGACTCTAAGGCAATCAACAACAACAACAACATTAATCTATCTTCATTCTGTCAATATACTCTGTGAATCACGTGCCTTTGGGATTCCAGTGCAGCTTGTTGCCACTAGGCCACTAGAGCGCCCTTATCCAGACACATCTTCTATTAATATATTTACATGTGTATTTGAATATATATTCTATTAATGGCTTAGTGGTAAGGAGGTGACCTGCCAACCCAAAGGTATATGGTTCAAATCCACCAGCCACTCCATGGGAGAAAGATGGGCAGTCTCCTTCCACGTGATTTACTGTTTCTGAAAACCCATTGGAACGTCAGTGATGGGTGGGTTTTGACTCAATGGTACACAACAACAATTCTGTTCATATACACTGTTCATATATATTCTATTAATATATATATATTCTGCATGTACATATTCTGTTAACACAGATACTCCATTTATATATATGCTTTGTTAGTATATAGAGAATCTATGTCTGTATTCTGTTAATAAGTATGTTGTTTGTATAGACATTTGGCTAATATATATTCTGTTAATATTTATATTCTATTATATTCTGCCAATATATATAACCTTTTTGTATATATTTATATTCTGTTAATCCATGAATTCTCTTAATACATATGTTGTGCTTGTATATTCTATTGATATATTATGTTAATATATATTCTATTATAGATAGTTTGATAATACAAATATATATCCAATTAATATAGGTATTCCGTTAATGCATATTGGTATTGTTAAGTGCCACGAGTTGTAGGCGACTCATAGCGACCCTATGAACAAAAGACCTGAACACTTGTATCACTTTCATCGTTTCTCCACGTTCATAGCGTTTACGGAGGCAAGCTACTGCAGAAGTGGATGCCACTCCTGCTTCCAAGTTTGTTTTAATCGGGGAGCTCCACCAAACACTGTCCACCATAGGTGACCATGATCACATTTGATGCATCAGTGTCACAGTGTTTAGCATCACAGCGACCACAAGTTATCTCTGTACAGCAACTGGACAGACCAGGGCTATAATACCTAGAAGAATGTTTGACCAAAAACAAAAACAATTTCATTCACAATGTAATTTTTAATGCATATAGTGTAATTATATAATATATATTTCATTTATATATTGTGTTAATATCCTAAAATGCATATTGTACTTTATCTTCCATCATGGACTCACTCATGCTGTATGAATGAAATTGGTCTTTTCTGAATCTGTAAATTCCATTCTTATGGCAGGAGGAAATGATCACATTTCTCCACAAATCATGTATTTAAGTCATTGGGATAAGCCTGAGCTAATTAAATAGAAAAAAGTTTTAGTATCACAGGCATTTGACTGTATGGATCACAACAAGCTATGGTTGACTCTGAGAAGAATGGGAATCCCAGAACACTTGACTGTGCTTATGTGAAACATACACTTGGGCCAGGAGGCAGCTGTCAGAGCAGAGCAAGGAGACACTGCGTGGTTCAAAGCTGGGAAGGGTGGATGCCAGGGATGTGTCCCATCTCCATACCTTTTCAGCCCACATGGAGACTTCTTGTCATTGTGTGAGTTCCGGCTCATTGACCGCAGCCCTACCAGACAGAGCAGAACTGCCCCCCCAGGGTCCCTAAGAACGGCATGCTTACTGATGGAGCCGGTATATCTTTCTAGTCAAGAGTTGATATTCACCTACGACCAGGAGAAGATAAAATACATGAATGGGATCTTCTAAGAATCAAATCCCTATGCACATCCAAAAACTGGTCCAACAGGGTAAAAAGGGAAGCCACCGACTGGGAAAAAGTAAAGGTAAATAATCCAATAGAAAAATGGGCACAGGATATGAACAGACACTTCACCAAAGAAGACATTCAGATGGCTAACAAGCACATGAAGAAATGTTCAAAACCCCTAGCTCTAAGAGAGACTCAAAATAAAACAACTATGAGATATCATCTCACCCCAGTCAGAACTGCAAAATTTAACAGAACAGCAAGCAACAAATGTTAGTGAGGTTGTGGAGAAACTGGAACCCTTATTCACAGTTGGTGGGAGTGTAAAATGGTGCAAGCACTATGGAAGGTGATATGGCGCTTTCTCAAAAAGCTGGAAATAGAAATACCATTTGACCCAGCAATTCCACTACTGGGAATATACCCTAAAGAGACCATAACTGCCATCCAAGCAGATATATGCACACCCATGTTTATTGCAGCTTTGTTCACAATAGCAAAGAGTTGGAAACAATCCAAGTGCCCATCAGGAAACGAATGGATAGAGAAGCTGTGGTATATTCACACAAAGGAATACTACACTGCATTGAAAAACAAGGAATTCATGAAATATTATACAAAACGGGTGAACTTGGAGGACATTATGCTGAGTGAAATATCTCAGTCACAAAAGTAGAATTACTCCATGGTGCCACTGTTGTTAAACGGGACTGACCTCGGGGTTGGGGAGAGACTGAGAAAGATGGGTTCACTAAGGTATACTGTATCGAAACAGATGAGGGAGATAACTGTTTAAAAGGAATATGTGATTAGGTATTTTTGTCATGACAGGAGTCTAGAGCGAAGGGTAACATGGTGGAGTGGAGACCTAGGGAGGGTTTGTAAAACAATGAAATAATTTTTCTTTTACTTTTCCAAGAGGGTAGTGTACTAGGCGGGAGAGTTGGGAGGGGAGAAAAGTGCAACAATGAATGAATACAAATACAAGTTTTCTGAAAACTTTCATTAAAAAAACAATCAAAAAAAGCCCACCAAAAAAACCTCCCCAAGAAACAAACAGATCTGAGTGGATTGTTTTGAAAACAAATATAAATTTCAAGAAAAGGAAGCATATTTGAAATATCTAGTATCTGAATGAAACAAGAGATCTCCTGAGAACTGTTATGGTCAGTGTGAACCGACTCAGCTTTGGTTCTGTACTGGAGGAGATGACCCCACCTTCGCCACCCTCACAATATCCGTCAGGCTTTTGCTGGTACCGTCACTGGGTGCACACAGCTTGTCAAAGGTCTCTCCCTCTCGGCCTTTCTACCTTCCCAGGCGTGGCTTCTGTCTCTGAGAACAGGTCCCTTCTAATACTATGTCTCAAGGTCTATGAGAGGAAGTCTCACCACCGTCCTTGCTTTGAAAGAACACCCTGGCTGCACTACCAACACAAAGGTGTTTGTTACAGCCCCACAAACGTGGCTGCTTCTCAAAGTCTCCCTCCTGGCTTCTCTCCGCACCTCTGCTGAGCTGATTTCATTTGCTCCCTCGACTGTGAGTCTTAAAAGAACCAAGGAACTGGAACATTTGAGTTAGGTGACTTCAGAACGCAACTGAAAACTCCACTTGGGGTTCAACTAAACAAACAAAACATCAGTTTTGTTTTTTTCTAAAGCAAACATTCTGTCTTCTCATCAAATGTTTTACTGCTTAGAAAAGAAAAAAGTGAAGGGGTGGGGGGCGGGAGGCAAAGGTCAGGGTTTCTGATCTAGATAAAAGACTTGCTCCACGTCTGTGAGAAATGTTTATGTTGTGGACCCTGGAGGAGACCCTTGGGTCAGCAGAAAGACAGGACACAAAGCTGATAAAGTTAAAGGAATCCGAACTTGTAATAACTCTGCAGTGGGGAAAAAAAAGTATAGATTCAGTTTCATTTATATCCTGACTCCCAAATGAAAATGTCATTCTTAGGAATATCCCACCATCTTTCTACTAACCCTTTGCAAACTGGTAACTAACTTAGGGGTAACTAACTTGTTTGTTGTTGTTGAGTGCCTTCGAGTCATGGACGCCTCATTGTGACCCTATGAACCAAAGACCTGAACAATTTTATACAACTTTGATCGTTTCTCCAAGTTCATAGGGTTTCTGGAGGCAATATAAGTTTGTTAAATTCAGGAAATGGCCTGAAACTGCACATTATCCCTTAGCAGAATACTTTTAAAAACAAATCTCAGAATGGAACAACCTCAGAGCCCATCACATGGGTGTACTGACCATGTTTACACTGGCCATCTAACAAAGCTGTCGTTACCTCTCCCTGACACCCCCAGCAACCCCCCACTGTGCCGACACACTTCTGTGTTTGCTTTTATTTTTCCTCCATAAAATTCTGAACCTTGCAAATATTTTGTAGGAAGTTCTCCGTTTCAAAATGATTCTCTTCCTTCGCCAAAATGTTTGTTTTCCTTTCCGGCAAAGTGTCAGTCTAGTGTCTTCACTGAGACGGCTTGAAATGCAGTGTGTGTGTGTGTGTGTGTGTGTGTGTGTGTGTGTGTCCCTGTGCCTCACACGCGTTTAACAGCTGGCGAGACTGAAGAATTAGTGCCTCTGAATGGTGGGATCTGTGAGGGGTATTAAATATACCGCGGGCTGCCAAAAATCAAACAAATGTGCTAGGCTGATAAAATCCCCAAGAGCTCGCTGGAAGCTCGGCCAGTGAGGCTTTTGATCACGTACTTTGGGGAATGTTATCAGAAGGCGTTAATCCTGGAGAAAGACATCCTAGTTGGAAAAGCAGAGGCCAGGGAAGGAAAGAGGACACACACGGTGCTGAAAAAAAGAGGGGCTGAGGCGGAGCTCAGATCGTGGGGAAAGAGCAGGACCAGACCGGGTGCCACGACGTTGTCCACACGGGTCACAAGGAGTTGGGGCTCAGCGATGGCACCTCCCCAGTATTATATCCCAACTCGGGCCCCGGCTGTGAGCCCCCTCCTCATGTGCCCAACCCCCTGACGAATGGGCAGCTCTGGTGGCCTGGTGGTAAAGAGGTGCACTGGCACCTCAAAGGCACCTGGTTCAAAGCCACCAGCTGCTTCGCAGAGGAAAGATGGGCCGTCTCCTGGGGTGCGATTCACGGCCTCTGACAGTCTGCCGGAGGCTCAGCTACGACTTGGCTCAAGCTCAATGGCTCCTAAGAAGGACAACAACTTCCAAAATAAACTGCAAACAAGACAGCCTGGGGGGGCGCGTTCCCTGTGTCATAAAGGGACCCCCAAAGGGTGGAAATCGACTTGACGGCATCCAACAGCAGGAACACAACCTAAGAGACTGACAGCCAGGCTTCAGGGGGGCCCCCCATGGCCACGGAGTTCGTGGGTGCCTCCGGTCCGTTTTGGGTTGGGTGTGTTGCATTTGTCTGATCTATTTTTTTCCCCTTCTTCTTCTTTACTTTATATTGGTTTGAGGGACATCCGGGCTGCAGTCTTCCCTGAGAGCAGGTCACCAGGCCCTTCTGCCAAGAAGCCCCTGGGTGGGTCTGAATTCTTGATCTTTCCAGTACCAGCTGAGCACGTAACTGCCCTCATCCCGCCCTCAGTGAAACCCAAACCCGCTGCCCTCAAGCCTGACTGTCAGCAACCCCATAAATGGGCATCCAAGGCTGTGGCCTTTATGGAAGCAGCCCGCCACGTCACTTTCCCCAAGAGCAGACGGTGAGTTTGAACTGCCCACCTCTGGGCTTGAAGCCAAGTGTGGAACCATGGCATCCTCAGGAATTCTTGTGTATAGACAATAACGAGGTGAGCCCTCTGCTGGGGTGTGGATTCCTGCTCTCAGTGGTCCTACAGGATAGAGTGGAGCCCCCTACACACAGACAGAGACAGAAAGACAGAGAGACAGAGACACAGAAAGAGAGAGAGACAGAGATAGACACAGAGACAGACAGAGAGAGATACAGAGAGAGAGAGACAGAGAGACACAGATAGAGGGAGAGAGACAGACAGAGAGAGGAACAGAGACAGAGAGAGAGCAGAGAGAGAGGCACAGAGACAGAGAGAGAGACAAAGAGACACAGACAGAGGGAGAGAGACAGACAGAGGCACAGAGACAGACAGACAGAGAGAGAGAGAAAGAGAGACAGACAGACAGAGAGACAGACGGAGAGACACAGACAGAGGGAGGGAGAGAGAGAGAGAGAGAAAGGAGAGAGGACTACACACACAGAGACAGACAAACTGAAAACTCACTTTCCGTAGTGGAATTGCTGGGTCAAATGGTATTTCTATTCGCAACTTATTGAGAAAGCGCCATACAGCCTTCCACAGTGGTTGCACCATTTTACACTCCCATCAACAGTGAATAAGGGTTCCAGTTTCTCCACAACCTTGCCAGCATTTGATGTTTGCTGTTCTGTCAAATTTTGCTATTCTTACTTGGAATATACCCCAAAGAAACCATAACCATCACCCAAGCAGATATATGCACACCCATGTTTATCGCAGCTTTGTTCACAATAGCAAAGTGTTGGAAACAACCTAAGTGCCCATCAACACACAAATGGATAGAGAAACTCTAGTATATTCACACAATGGAATACTACGCTGCATTGAAAAACAAGGAACTCATGCAATATTATTCAAAATGGGTGACCCTGGAGGACATTATGCTGAGCGAAATATCTCGGTCACAAAAGGACAAATACTGCACGGTGCCACTGTTGTAAAACTGGACTGGCATCGTAGTTGGGGGAAGACTGAGAAAAATGGGTTAAATAATGTATACTGCATTGAAACAGATGAGGGAGAAAACTGTTTAAAAGGGATGTATGATTGGGTATTATTGTTATAACAAGAGTCCAGAGCGAAGGCTGCATGGTGGAGCGGACTTGGAGGGAGGGATTGTATAACAATGATAGAATTTATCTTTTACTTTTCCAAGAGGGGAGTGAACTGGTTGGGTGGGGGTCAGGAAGAAAAGTGCGACAATGAATGAAGGGAAATCCAAAGTCTCTGTAAACGTTCACTAAAGTGAATAATAAAAACAAACAAAAACCTCACTTTCATTCTGTTTCCAAGGCTGGTGATCTGTATGGAAGATGCCCGGTATTTCCCCAGCAAAGCTACTGGTGGCTTGGAACCGCCAACCCTTTGAGTAAGGGGCCCAGCACATTCTTCGCTGCACCACCACCCTTCACCACTCTCCCCATTCATTCTCCGTGGTCATCGTCTAACTCGGCCTGAGGAGAACGTCACCCTCCAAGCCTCTCTTGACCTCACAAAATGTGGCATTTTCCATCAACAAGTGGCTGCTCCAGAATTTGCAAACTCATCCTCAGACAAGATTCACCCTGAGACAGGACTTTGGGGGAGCAGTTGTTAGGAGAGGGTGCTGTTCCTCGCTGTCCCCCGACCCCCTTTTCTTATCAGAAGCTCTGTTTGGGTCTGCTCATAATTGCTGTCTGAGTCTCAGGCAGGCCCGGCCATCGCCATGGAAACCGAAGGAGCCCGAGTGGGGCTGGGTGTGGAACCCACACAGAGCTGCAGAGGATGGAATTTCCCAGACTTTGGATGCAAACACATAGCAACTGAAATGCAATAAAAAATGAACCCCCCTGGGATGTCATAACTACGGAGCCAGACACACATTTAATAATGCTGACTGAAGATGCTTTCCTCTCAGGAAGATGTGCAGGGAGTCGGCCTTTGATTCCAACAGCCAAATGGTCATTTGATTCCCTTTCTTAACTCAGTAGAATCCCTAGTGGCACTTAGCAGCCCATCAAAATGTGGTTGGTTCAAATACACCAGCTGCCCCATTGGAGGAATGTCTGCTTTGGAAGAGGCTTAAGGCCGAGGGAACGCTGGGGGCCCTTCTCCTCCTCCCGCACGGGCACTGGGAGCAAGGAGCCCAGTGAACGGACAGCAGCATGTTTTACGTGGGTGTTATCTGAATTGGGGTTGCTGCCATTGTGGGTGGGATTCTGTAGAAGCAATTCTGACTCCTCGTGAGCCTGTCTGTGACAGGAGGAAGCCCTGTGTGGCCCTGAGCCGTCTTCACGCTCCGCTGTGTTTGCAGCGAGTGGCTGTTGTTGTTGTTGTTGTGAGGTGCCGAGAAGTCAAGAGCAACCCATAAGCAGCCTGCGAACAACTGCTGTGAATCTTGCGCTCTTCTCATCACAGCTGATACATCTGAGTCCACTGCCACAGTCAGGATGCCAACCCATCTCATCGAGGGTCTTCCTCTCTTTCTCCGACCCTCCAATTTTCCAAGAATGATGTTCATTTCCAGGTAGCAGCCTGTCCTCGCAACATGCCCAAAGTATGTGCAACGAAGCTTTGTCATCTCTGTCTCCAAAGAGCACTCTGGCTACATCTTCTCCAAGTCATATCTGTTTATCCTTTTGGCCGTCCATGAGGTACTGACTCCTCCCTTCTATACCCAGCTCATGCATCCTTCTTCCATCACCTGTATTCACTGTCCAGCTCTCAGATGAGTGGCAAATGAGTGACTGGGTGTGCCTTAGTCTTTAAACTAGCATCATTGCTCCCTGGTACTTTGGAGAGGTCCCTGAGAGCAGGCTTTCTCAATGTGATGCCTCTTTTGCAGTGAGGAGGTCCCTAGGACCACACAAGGAAGGTCTCACTACATGTCACTAATTGAACAATTTGCTTTGGAACTTACAACTTTACAAGTTTCATCTCTTACCAATAATAAGATGTCTCACCACCCAAAGTGTTATCGACATTTCAGTCACTGAATTTTGACTGAAATGCCTTGTATTTTTTCCTAAAAGAGCTCTCTGAACTGTCTCTTTTCTTAAGGATCACTTATTTCAGAACTCACTATGCACTCCCATGTTTATCGCGACTTTGTTCACAATAGCAAAGAGATGGAAGCAACCCAAGCGTCCATCAACAAACGAATGGATAGAGAATCTGTGGTATATTCATACAATGGAATACTACACAGCACTGGAAAACAAAGAACTCATGAAATATACACAATGGGTGGCCATGGAGGATATTATGCTGAATGAAATATATCATCACAAAAGGACAAATACTGCATAATGCCACTGTTATTATTCCAAGTAGTGGAATTGCTGGGTCAGATTATATTTCTATTTCCAACTTTTTGAGAAAGAGCCATACAGCCTTCCATAGTGGTTGCACCATTTTAC